>NC_048595.1:324306423-324606423 GCF_003668045.3 Cricetulus griseus | reverse complement strand
TCATCAGAAAGATTTATGGTAGCTTAGGTGCATTGATTGACAGTTCTACTGAGAAATAGCCCAGATTGTACCGTTTGATTATATGACTAAAGAATGTATTTGAATTCACTCTGTTTTCTTTTTGCTGAGCATCTATGCACACAGAAAGGAAGCAACCCATAAATGGGACAGAAATTGGCTATGTAGGCATTTTTCCATCTAAACTAAGATTTGTGAAGTGTAGTCAAACAATTTACTAAAGAAGCAGTCTTCTTTTTACCTTGCTGACCTTTCTTGTCAACCAAAAAACAAAAAACATATATATAAAAATAGAATGTAGCTTCTAGGCTTAGAAAAGGATAAGGAAAAAAAATGTCTGTAGCATTATTAAGGCTGTTGGTTATTTCTTCTGTCGAATTGTGTGTTCCTTGTGGAATTCCCCATCTTGCTTCCTGAGCTCATGGAAGCAGTTACACTGCTGTCCTTTTATTGACCTTCCAGGAGGAAATCCTCCTATGGTTAGTTTAAGTTTGCCAGGGCTTTCCCCCTGACAACCTTAGTCCCAACTATTCATTAGAAAGGCTGAATTATTCTAAATGATTGCTAATAACGTTTTATTTTAGGATGACTAGTTTCCCGTGAGAGGCATTGTCCACATGCTTGCATCTCTTCCTGACTTGACCTTAGTTTAAATGCAATTTTATTTATTCTGTAGTCTGTTGGGTGTTTCATGGTATCCGTGATGGTGAAGACTGCCTCTCCTGGACAGTTCTCACTTTGAGTGTGTGGATGGTTGTAGCTATTGCATGAAGGAGGAGTGCATGAAGGGCATGAAGGGAATGGGGAGACTCCTGTGTGCAGTCAGCTGGCTGAGGTGCTCATTGCTCATTTCTATCTTCATAGTAGTTGCTACATCTGCTGACAGGGAGCTGTGGTCCACATTTAAAACCACCTCTGTTTCTGTTTAGAGCCAGCCATAAAGTGGCTTTCTGTGGAGTCATTTAAGATGCATTAGAGAAAGCTGCTTTCCAAGCACCAGGTGGAAAGTATTGTATTTAAATGAAACAACAGATCTGCATCTTCCAAAGTACATCCCCAGAGAGGGCAGGTGGTCTTAGAATTTAGATAAAAAATATTCTGTGTCCCATCTTCAGACTTGAATGGCCCGCTTTCATAAACCTGGGTGATGGTGATTTATGGTTAATCAAATTATCTCTTACTTTGTTTCCTTTCTCCAGGAGAGAGTTGTATAACATGGCCAGCTGCCTAAACATTGAAAAGACCTTTCTTATTTCAAGACAATAATGCAATAATCACTGCTCAGCTCCTCATCCTGACACATTTCTTTTTGTTTTTCCTCTGTTTTCTACTTTCTGTACCTTTACTCATATTCACATTTTTTCCTAAAACTTTTCTTGTCTGTAAATTCTTATAAAGCCATACAACAGAAACACCCATGACACCCTGACCTGATAAGTCCTTGGTTAGAGCAGGAACTACATATTGGACATTGCTTCTTTCATTCTTTGCTTAAATTGAATAATGAAGAACATAGGCTGGCTTCTTGTGATGAATAGTTTTGTATCAAGTTTACCAGGCTATTATGACAGGCCCAGATATTTGTCTAACCATTATTCCAAAGCTTGTTTGTGAGTGTTTCTCGGTAAGATTTTAACATGTGCATTGGTAATTTGAGTAAAGTACACTGATTCCCACAGTATAGGTGGCCTCCCCTAGTCTTCTGAGGGACTAGAAAGAATAAAAGGCTAAGAAACAACTCTTGCTTTTGACCATTTTAAAGCTAAGGTATCTATTTTCCCTTCTCTTTGGATGCAGATGAAGACTGTACAAGAACTGTACTCACAGCTGGGCATTGGTGGCGCACGCCTTTAATCCCAGCACTCGGGAGGCAGAGGCAGGCAGATCTCTGTGAGTTTGAGACCAGCCTGGTCTACAAGAGCTAGTTCCAGGACAGCCTCCAAAGCCACAGAGGAAACTCCTGTCTCGAAAAACCAAAAAAAAAAAAAAAAAAAGAACTGTACTCACATGAGTTTTTCTCTTATGAACCATAGAACAAGGAACTCCCCAGCTTCCAGAATTGCAAGAGATAATTCATTAGAGGACCCCCACACCTTATTCTCATACCCACACAGAAACACATACATACACCATCTTAGGGGAATAGATAAGTCAGAAATCTACTCTTGTGTGGGAAATAATAAGCTATGAAAGACTTCCAGAGTCATTTCAACAGGACACAGAGGCAACTTTAAAGAGCTTCTTTTGGCTGAAGATAGGAATATTTGAACAGAAGAAAGACTGTCTAAATCTTTAGATATAATAAAAAACCCATGAGTTCATAATTTTAAACAGATGAAGGGATACCATATTGGCATCCTTTCTAGGTTTCCAAATCATAACTCATTGTTTCAAAGAGCCATCATTAAGGGAGAAAAAAAAACAACTCTCCTCTAGATTGTATTTACAACAACCATATATTTCCCCCTCTCACACTCTTGTGTATTAAGCCATGCATCACAAAGAATATACTTTTAAGTAGGTAAGTTGTGGGCAGTACTTGTTGCTGCAGAGGAAAATGCACCCCATAAAGAAATGTGGGGGTAGCTCTTTAACAGATGTAAGAAAGGACCTTTAGGATTTGGGCTGTCATCACTGATATCAGAAAGGGTTCAAGGGAGAGAAGCCTTGCTCTGGAGCAATGCCAACAGGGAGAGAGGGTGCTTTTCTTTTGGGTAATTAATAAATCTCACAGTTTAGGCTCAGCACAGTTAAAATTACACTAATCACAGAATATCTGCTATTCACTTGTCTATTAAAGGATGATACTTTATCTTGTTGTCGTCTGCAGAGTGACCTCAATTTTGCCTTCAGACTAGACAAAATTATGAAATGATATTGTTTTAATTTTATTTCTTTGAAGTCACAAGGTGAATGGTTGTTCTGTGGATTGCGTGTGTCTAATGAGAGAATTCTGTAGCCTGGGTGTGGGTATTAATCCAGCTTTCAGGGGCTAGGGGTTGGCATTTCCCAGAGATTATAGAGGAAGGATTTTTTCTTTCTTGTTCATTTTGTTTTGCTTTTACATAGAAGAACAATGTAAAATAAAAGCAGAAGAAATGAAATATTTGGAGGAAGTACAATTTAGGTGACCCCAAGGATTGATTATAAATCTTGTCAGTTATGAACTGGTATGATGGGTGTTTTCAAATATTCTTAGCTGTTATGAGATGAATTCTTAAGTACTTAAGAAATAAAATGATGCAATGTTTGGTAGTGGCACTAGTAAACATAAAGATTGGAAATAGAATGGTAGAATGTCACTAACACTTAAAGTTGGGAATGAACCTGTGCTGGCTCTCCTTTCTGCTTAAGGTGTGTTTGAGAAGCTCTTTTGTCACTTCATGTGGTTGATTATCCTCTTGTCTCCTCAGCAGGTAGGGAACCACTGACTGCTATTTGAAATTAAAATGGGGAACATAGTTATTGGCCTTCCTTCCTAAATCCTCAAACAGAATTACATCTTTTCACCCAAAAATCTGTTCTACAATCCCAGATGCTGTTTCTGTTCAATCTCCACTTCATATAACTCCCATGGTATAAGGGGCCCTCGAAATTACAAAAATTCCCAATTGTTAAAAATATAAAATGCTCTATCTCATTCTGCACTGACTTTTATGAGGTTATATGTTCATCAAAATAAAGGGACATTTATTAAAACAATTTATTGCATTGTAACATAGCATGCAATTATTTCTTATTTGGCTGCTGTTATTTTTAGCATTTCAGGATAAGATGACAGTTGCATGATAACTAATATTACTTTAGAAATTTTTGCAGAATTAAACATTTTGTGGCATTTTCCACTCAGAAGCAATTCTATTATAAATGTTCATATTTTAAAATCCCCATGGAGCTGAGATAATAGTTTCTTCCTAAAAAATGGATTAGGACAAAATATAAAATCTAAGCAAGCATTAGCTTTCTCTCTTGGGCTATTTTCAGCCTTCTCGTTCCCAGGGATAGAGGTAACTTTGTTGTCCGTTTCTCCAAACTAAATGCACACTCACCTTCTCTGTACTTTTGCATCAGATTGGTACCTTGGGTTTCTAATCCCCTGAAAGAGTCTTACTGATTCATGGATACTTCCTTTATGAACTGCTGTGTGTGTATGTTTGTATGTAAGGAGGTTCCTGGAGGATTCTGTGATATAGAGTGCATGTTGAACATTCTGATGGGGGATGTCCTTCTGTACATATATTTCTCTTATTGGTTGATGAATAAAACAGTTTGGTCAATGAGGCAGGAAGATAGGTGGGACTAGGAGACAAGAATTCTGGAAAAGGTAGGCAAAGAGAATCCACCTGAAACAAACAACATGTAGCCACCAAAGGAGATACAGATCCGGGCATTCTCTGGTAAGCCAAGACCACATGTAAATAAATAGATTTATAGAAATAATTAAGACATAGATATCCAATAAGAACCCTTAGCCTCCAGCCAACAGTTTAATAATTAACATAGCATCTCTGTGTGTTTATTTGGGGTTGAGGTGACTGCAGGACCAGACTGGCAGGAAGGAACCTCAGTAACAACACCCAGTGATGCACTGAGCTGAGTTGCTGTGGAATGCCTCTTTTGAAATTCTGCAGGAAATTTTATAAGGTAAACTGAACATTTATGTGATCCCCAAGCTTAGTTCTTGGACACAATTTTATTTACTTGTCAATCAAAATTTTAATAAGTGTCACATTATGATTTAAGGAGGACCCATGGTACCTTTTAGATTCTTTTTATTTAACAATGATGGAGATGGCAGCAAATGGGATATTATTCTTCCTTGGTAAGATCAGGTGAGTACCACTGCCACCTTAAAGAAATGTTCTTAAACATTTCCTCTAATTTATAGGGCTATTCCTCTGCCTTCCACTCCTTCCATATATAGACCAACCCTACATTTTTGGAGGTTCTGGAAAAAGAAATAAACAAGGCAATGATCTCCCTGTTAAGTAAAGGTAGAGACACAAAAGGAAGAAAGGATCCATTCTCTCCACTTTTGAGAATTACAAATAAAGACATGACTAGAATCTACAAAGGGGGGAGGGGAAGCAAGGTGGTATTTAATATGAGTTTTAACAGAAAGGAAAACATAGGCACTAGACAGGGAGAAAGATGAAAAAAACTTCAGAGATATGAAACAACTTAGTACATATGATAAACTTCAAATAGTTCCTTCTTGCTAGTATGTGTGTTTATGGGAGTGAGCACACACTTATGTATGTGTGTCATGAAGGGAAAAATAGAGATGGCAATGTTAAAGAAGGTGTAATAAATGATTATGATGATATGTGCAAACATAGGGTAAGAGATATTTACTTGTCTATAAAGAAAAATGGAGCCATATTCTGGAGATGATAGAGAAATTTGAGGGTGTTGGCACCTTAAAAATTGCCTTGTCTATATCATGACCAACAGCTGTTCACCAACAGCCCAAATACTCATATAGACATCCCAGATTATGTTTGGAGGTTTCACAGTTTTCTTTCTTTCTTTCTTTCTTTCTTTCTTTCTTTCTTTCTTTCTTTCTTTCTTTCTCTCTCTCTCTCTCTCTCTCTCTCTCTCCTTCCTTCCTTCCTTCCTTCCTTCCTTCCTTCCTTCCTTTCCTTCTTTCTTTCTTCTTTCTTTCTTTCTTTCTTTCTTTTTTCTTTCTTTTTCAGTTTTTTGAGACAGGGTTTCTCTCTGTAGCTTTGGAGCCTATCCTGGCACTTGCTCTGGAGACCAGGCTGGCCTCGAACTCACAGTGATCCGCCTGCCTCTGCCTCCCGAGTGCTGGGATTAAAGGCGTGTAACACCAACGCCTGGCGGTTTCACAGTTTTCAAAGCCACATGAAGTCTTTATTCATTTATAACCACATTTCTTTGTGTTATGGGATGATTGTAGATTAAGTTTATGTTTTAGGTATATTTCTTTGTTTCTCCTGGATTAAAACAATAACCTTTCAACTTTTAAAAACCGTAGTTCCATCATTTCTCCATTCCCATTCTTTTCTCTAGTCCCATCCTATATACTCCCTTGTTCTCTTTCAAATTAATGGTCTCTTCCTTGATGTTTTGTATGTATGTATGTATGTATGTATGTATGTATGTATGTATGTATGTATATTCTTAAATGCATAAATACAACTGACTCAGTTTATATAATGCTACTTGTATGTATATATTTTCAGGAAGACTATCTGGTATTGGATAACCAGTTGGTGTGTTCTTCTCTGGGGAAGACTATTTCTCCCATTTGAGTGTTCCTTAGTTAACTATAATTCTTTGTTTGGGGTTGAGGCTTCACGAACTTTCTCCCTTCCATGTTAGGATGTCTATTTGTGTTGTCCTTGTGTAGGTCAGTTTAGACAGCCATGCTGGTAAGATTTCCTGGGTGCAGCTTTCAACATTTCCAGGTGACACAAACTCTGTCTCTTAGAATGTTTCTACCTCTATGTTTGCAATGATCCCTCAAGGAATTGTGATTTAGATGTATCAGCTGGGAATGGGTTCTGAGTTTTGACTGTATTTTTTTTCTTTATAATGGTCTCCGTTTGTTGCAAAAGAGTTTTCCTTGATGAAGGATGAGAACTACACTTACCTATGGGTATAAGCATAAATATCTAGAATACAGTTAGGGATTCTGCTTGTTTAGTAAAGTGGCAGTTGTAAGTTCTCCTCCACGATCTATGGCTTCACTAGCCTTGGGTAATTGGCAGGTTTCCAGTACCAGGCATGATTTCTCCCTTGTTGATCAAGTCTTAAGTCTAATTAGAGAGCTGTTGATTATCCCTACAATATGAGTAGGGATTACTCATTACTCTACTCTTTGGGTTATTGGCCATGTTGGTCACTGTTGTGCTTCAAAGGCATCTTAGCTGGGTAGAGCTTTACATTGTTTTTCCTCCCATTGAAGCTTGCACATGGTGCCTTCTGGTACCATGAAAGCTAGTCCTCATGGAGCACAGATTCTGTTAGATCCAGCTTAGGTCTTCTCGGCCTTGTGTCTGAAGTACAAAGTGTCTTCAGCAATAATAAATTACTGTATGCCTCTAGCTGATGGCCAAGGACAATACCAATATCCTGTAAACTTTTTGGGATTTTCTTAGACATTCCTGACCAACAGCTCCAAAGACGACTTCTCATGCATGCTGTTGAGGTTTTTGTTAGATGGTTTATGGCTCATAGGAGGAGCATTGTCAATTGGACACCTTTCCTGTGTCGGGGGTAAAAGCCATAACCATGACAACCGTCTAGATGCTCATTGAATGTAGAATTTATTGAAGTTCTATAAGAATATCTTTGTGACATATTATTATTCATGAAAGAAATATACTTGCAAGTAATTGCAAGTACTTGCAAGTCTTTCTAGAAATATTCTGACCTCATGTTGCACCACATTTCCATGAAACATTAGGTTTTTGGTGATTTTCTTTAAGCTAGCTATTCATACACCCTGTTTGTGATTAAAAAGGAGGGAATCATTTGGGTAATATTTCCATTTATACTTTCATTTCTCTGATATAATTTTATCACTGCTTTGTATAGAAAAGCATAAATAATACAGACATTAATATTTTTGAGTAACAGTTCTAATTAGCTCTTTGATGAACTTCAGAGCAAACAATTAACCCATTGTCCTTAGGAGAAGATAGTGTTTATTCCAGTTTATGCTGTAATGGTAGATACTCCTTTAGGTGTCTCCAGCAGTCAGAAAACGAAATATCATGGGGATCCATGCTCTTGGTTAATGAAGCAAACTGTCATTCCTTTGAAGGGTTATGTATAATAACAATCTGTCTAGAGAAAAACCAGGTGGGGAAACATTATATTTTTGGCTAAGAACTACCTGGGATTAGCTGCATTTTGATTTTGTTGGAACTCTTAGTTCAGCTCTTCCTAATCAAGCTCTGAGATACAGATATCTTGAGATACACTGTCCTTCAAGTTGGTAAATTCTGAGTGTGTGCCTTCTTGGTGAAATCATATTGTGTAGAATGTTCACCAAATGTTTGCCATTTATGGGCTGCTGATCACACATCCCAAGGCAATGGCTAAAACTACTTTTGTTGCGTTTTGAGGTTCTGGAATTCAATTGTGATACAATGCAAAGACCTTCCTCAGTTTCCAGGGTTTGTGGTCTCAACTGGAGTGATTCTAGTGGTTGAAGACAGGATCAACAGGACTGGCAGGGCATTCTACTCTTCGGCAGTCTCAGGATAGCTCCATGTCCTCACTCATGTGATTTCACTAGCAATTGTTAAGTGATCATTTATAACACATCTGGCAAGTAATATAGTATTATCCTATAATGTTTACTTGGTATCTCAGGACAAGACTCTCATTTTGGCTTATGGCATAGGAGAGAGATTTAACTCTGAGCATCAAAATTGTATGGTATGTAACACAAAATGGAAGATAGGGGCAGCTTAGAAGCTGGCTATGATACCAAGTCATTATCAAGGCTAGCAGGCTAGCAGGCTCACTTCTTTAGTGAACTGCACTTTTCTTAGAAATGAAGAAAAGCGTGTTTGCTCACGGCAGCTACTCTACCCCAAAGTACCTTTCTCCTGGCATATTTTTGGTTGGCTAAAGCTAACTTAAATTTTTCTATTGGATCATGACTTCATATTTCAAGCTTTCAATGAATGATCTTAGGATAAATATATTCATTCAATAGACACTTTCGCTGTATACTTACTATGTCTCAAGCACTATTCCATGATTACAGTGACAAAAACTGATGCCAATTTGGGTCCTTATAAGTCTTGCTTTCTTGTGTATCTATGTAAATGTGAGTGTGCCCATGCAGACAATCATGTACAAATCATAAGAGTGATATAATAGGAGTATAAACAAACAAGGTAAAGTAGAAGGACAGATTGAAACTTTAAAAGGATAGGTAGAAGAAGCCTCTTTTTAGAAGATATTAGAACAAAAACTTGGAAGAGATGAGGATGTGAGCCACATAGATATAGACAAGGATGAGAATGCAGAGAGAAGAGTAAGTGCATGGAAAGGACAGCCTGTCTTTCCCACAAGGAATTATAGGAAATCATGTGTGAGGCATATGAAGTGAAAATATGAATAATGATAAACGGGAAGACACAGATTTAACAGCAAATGAGACTGTGATCTGGATTTGGGAGGCCTTTTTTTTTTTAGATTTTTAAAATTTGAATTAGAAACAAGATTGTTTTACATGACAATCCCAGTTCCCTTCTCCCTCCCTTCCTCCCCTACCAACCCTCCCATCTAAAACCCTACCTATTACATATCCTTTCTTCTATTCTTTCCCTAACTCAACCTTTCTGCTCCCTCATGACCTCTGCATCCTTCCTCTTCTTCCCTTCTCATTCTCGTAGCTCTTGGGAGGCCTTTGTAAGGACTTAAATTTTTTATTTTGTAATATGACTCAGTGTATTTGGAGAAGAATGTTAACTTAGAGAAGAGTGATTTACTCCAATTTCATATTACAGAATAGAGTTCCCATTTACAAAGATGGAGGGATCTGCTATCAGACCAGATGTACCACACAATTCAGTTTGGGTGTGTTAAACATGTTTAACATGATCTTGAAGGCTGTGGTGCTTAGTTTTAGGGATCAGCTTGACTGGATTATGGGAGATTCTAATAGCTGGTATAGTGTTACTTCTGGGTATGGTTATGTAAGGGGATGGACTTTGAATCAGTGGACAATAAGGAGAGTCCTCTATCATCCAGTGTGTGATGACTCTCTGATCAGCTGAGAGCCTGGATAGAGCACACAAGATACAAAGCTGATCCTTCTCTCCTGGGGATGGGTCAGTCATTTTATTCTTTACCTTGGGCTTCAGCTTCTTTGGCTTTCAGACTCTGGAATGTGTATTGATCTCCTCTGTCTACCTCCAGGTTCTCAGCTTGTCCTAAGATCTGTAGTGGATCCCATGGTTCTCAGGCTGTTAGACTTAGACAGAACCATACTAACCAGCTTCCTTGGTTTCCTAGGTAGCAAATGGCATGTCATGGAATATGTTAGCCATTATACTCAGGTGATCTAATTCATGTAATTAATCTAAATTTATCTATCATATGTATGTATGTATGTATGTATGTATGTATGTATGTATGTATGTACCTATCTGTGTATCTACCATCTATCATCTATGTATGTATGTATGTATGTATGTATGTATGTATCATCTATCTATCTATCTATCTATCTATCTATCTATCTATCTATCTATCTTTATTATCTATCTACTGTTGGTTCAGTTTCTCTAGAGAACCCTTATATAAAACCATGCTTCCTATGCTCCATTGATAGGCAAACCAATTTCTCTTACTTTCTTGGATGTTTAGGGGCCCATTTCTTTTGTAGTCACCACACACAGACTTTTTCTGCCTTGCAAGGATACTCTTCTTATACCAATTCCCCCAACTAGTTAATCCCTAGTCTTTCAATATTAAACTCAGTGATTAGGTTCTCAAAGAAATCTTCCTAATCTCTTAGATTAAGTTAGCATTTCTATATACTCATAAATTGTTCAATGCTGAAGTTTACCTTTGCAGAACATATGCTATATGGATAAAAGTCCCTTTCTCCATTGCTAACTCCAATATATGCAAGGCTGGCTTGATGTCTGGAACATGGCAGTACTTAATTCCTGTAACCATTATGTTTTATTCAAGGACTATAATATAATTAATTGTCCCCCCTCATGTACAAACTCACATACACAGACAATTCTCTCTCTCCCTTCCTCTCTCTCTCTCTCTCTCTCTCTCTCTCTCTCTCTCTCACACACACACACACACACACACACACACACACACACACACACACCATACCCACAGTCTCACACTGTAGCTCAGGTTGAAACTGTTTTTCTCTTAAAATAGATGACTTATACTACTTTCTTAATACAGACTCTGCAAGAGGGCTGAGCTTAAGTTGATACATCTGGAAATGCTCTCTCATATTCAGGCTTGACCAAGAATTTTCCCCGTTTGGAAACACACTGAAGTGTTCAGTGGCAGGTCAATTAGTCCAGAGAAGGTGCAATATGTTTCCTGAGCTTGGGGCCACTATTTCTTAATGTCGCACATTTCCTCACGGGTGTCAGCACGTATGTCATACTTTTGAAGAGTGTAAGCTGTTTCAGTGAGAGTAGGTGCTGATGTACTAGTAGTAAAATGTCATTTCAATTGCCTGCTACATTTTATGGAGAATATTTGTAGCAGTGACTTTTCAGCACAGAGGTGGGAAGGGGAATGGAAGTGCTTGAGTGGTAGAAGGTAATTTATTAGCAGCATATATTTCATAGCTTACTCACCAGTGAGACATACACACACAACACAGTGTTCATAGCTACAGGGAGAAAGGAAGATGGAATGAAGCCAATAGTATCGGTTGAGACACTGCCTTGCAGAAAACATCATATTTTAGTTACCTATATTTTGGCTTTAATTGTTGACAGAGGATCAGATTTATCTTATTAAATAGCATTGTACATTTTTCTTGCATTAGAAAGTGGAATATTTGGGGGCATGACTTTTGTCCTGAAAAATTTCTCTAGAAGTCTGTGTGGACAGTTTTAATTAACACCATGGCACCTGGCAGAGATAAATTCTTTTGTGGTGTTAAAGCCAGAAGCAAGAGTTCCTCTATTCCTATTCTAGAGAGCTGCACTGTACCCATCTTCAGAAGAATCATTAAGAAGGCAGAGACTGCCATTGGAGTCTCTTCCAATATTGAGGTACCTTGGTGTCTTAGTCAGTGTTCTGTTGCTGTGAAGAGACAGGACCACAGAAAATCTTATAAAGGAAAACATTTAATTGTAGCTTGCTTATAGTTTCAGAGTTTTAGACCACTATCTTCATGGTGGGAGCATGAAAGCATGTAGGCAGACATGGTGCTGGAGAAGTAAGAGTTCTACATACAGATACATAGTCAGGAGAGAGAGATAGAGAGACACAGAGAAAAATAGAGAGATAGAGAGATAGTCACTGGGCTTGGCTTAGGCTTCTGAAACTCCAAAGCCTACCCCAGTTATACACTTCTTCCAAAAAGGCCATACCTCCAATCCCTCCCAAGTAGTGCCACTCCCTAAGGACCAAACATTCAAACACATGAGCCTACAGGGGCATTCCTATTCAAATAACCATACTTGGTAATAGGCCCCTTCTCGTTGATTTTGTGATTCCTACCCTTTTCCTACTGGAGACTGTTGGAGATAATATATCATGTTTCTGTGCCACAGACCATCCCAGCCAAGTATGGGAGTCCCTGGGATGAGGGTCCTCAAAGAATAGGTAGGTAAGGATTCGGTGGCAGTGACAAACAGAAAAAAACACAGAGGCAGTTTGAATCTGAGTGTATTTTGCAGTTCTTAAACAAGGATTTTTATAGAGATATTTTCTCAGGGGATGTTTTTATTAAGCAAACCCAAACATATGACATTATTGTTACTTGGCACAGTGACATGGAAATCCAAAACATAGAATCATCCAGGGTTAATCAAAACACAAAATTGTCCTTGATTAGTCAAAACATAGGCCTGTGCTTGAGTAACATAGGATCATCCAAGGCTAACCACATATTTCTTAAATCAAATTAATATATTTTTTGTCAGTTATTGTTTAACATCTATTACCTAGTTCTTGTGAATTTGTGAAGTATTGAACTATTTTAACTATTTTAACTCTTTCTTATTAAAAGTTCCATTATCAGACACGTGAGCCCACTTTCGATGACACATGTACAGCCATATGAAATTTTATTGTTGGCAAAGTTTTTACTCTTTGTACTTATGTGAATGACATGAATGATTTGGAAAGCACTGGTTTTTCCTGAGATGAGGTCATGGCTAGTGACCCCATCTCAAGGGATGGTTTCTTATTTATTTCTTTTGTTTAAAATGTCAGCATAGGAAGCCGGGCGTTGGTGGTGCACACCTTTATTCCCAGCACTTGGGAGGTAGAGGCAGGAGTATCTCTGTGAGTTCGAGGCCAGCCTGGTCTCCAGAGTGAGTGCCAGGATAGGCTCTAAAGCTACACAGAGAAACCCTGTCTCAAAAAACCAAAAAAAAAAAAAAAAGTCAGGATAGGCTTTTAGGATCATTCCGTTAATGTGATAAAAAGGAATAGAAGAACAAAAAAAAATTGCCATGAGAATCATAGCCCAATATTTTTCTCTGGCTGAGAGTTCCACAACTGCTTCTAGGAGACCTCCTTCTTTTGAAGTTATCACCTCAGTCTGTGGAACTTGTCACATAGAATCTACTGGATTTGGTGTGGCATTTCTGATGTTGTAATGCAAATTTTCATCATTCTAAAGGGACGTAAGAATATCATGGATCATTAATACAGGGTCTATCTTGGAACTATGGTTCCTCTTCAGAACCCCAAAATCCTATTATGCAGGAATGACAGCATAAATTAAGTTAATTTACCCTATCTAGTTGTTTTTCATAAGTTGATACAGAAAAGTTTGATAGACTTTTGTGTTAGCTAGTATCATATGAAAAATGTTATATGAGTATTGTTTTATATGTATATAATTGAATTTTACAAGTTTGTGTTATCGAAATTATACATGAGAATCTGGAGTTCTATTTGATAAGACAAAAACATATTTTTTTTATGAAATAAAACTTTTGTTAAATCTGTGATGTATTAGTTTATAGAAATTTGTAAGAGCCTAGAGACTGGTGCAGATACTTGGCTTCACATAAAATATTTTCCTATTTCCTGTTTGACTTAGAGAAAGCTATTCCCTCTCTCCCTCCATCTCTCCTTCCCTTCCTCCTTCCATTCCTCCCTCTTTGCCTTCTTTCCCCTCTCACCCTTCTTCCCTTCCTTGTTTCTACTTCTCTTTCTTTTGTTAACAATGATTGATTCTAGACTCTCCTACAAGCCAAACAAGTGTTTTACTGCTGATCTATATATTCACAGCCATGATGTTTTTGTGCTTCAGTTTTCAACTGTATAAAATTTTAACAAAGTAACTAGCTTTTTTTTTTTTTGTAGCTGTGGTGAATTTTAAAAGTGTTACACAGGTTAACCTTATAACATACCTATGGCATAGGTGAACCTAACTGATAGAATAATATTTTTTCTTTCATAGTTCCAGAGATGTGAATAAAGCTATTCACTAGAAAAAGTGCAGCAGCTCTGTCAGTTATCACACACACACAAAAGCAATTTTCATTGTTTGTGGTCATTGCATTCTTTGGAACTTGATTATATGTGTGTACTTTGTTTTGAGCTGAGTTAAAGCATTACATTCCACAAGTCTGAAGAGTGCAATAATTGTTAGTGTGAAACAACCATGTATAGTCCCAGTATAGAGGTTAAGACCAAGATCAAAGGTGAGAAATAATTGAGAATATGATAAGAAATGATGCATGTTGGTGCTGTGGATCAATGCTGTGGCTGTAGAAGTGACTTAGAAAGGCAAAGACTGACTTGTTTGATAACATTTAAAAAGAGGCAAGGCCAAGTGATCAAGTAGTCCCAAACTTTAGTGTATTACACTACATTGTAGAAAAAGGCATTTGGAATACAGCACTAATCCAGGTGGTAACTAAAATATATAACTACTGGGTCTGGGTAGCAGTTGAGTGCTTGCCTATGTCCTCATAGTTGCCTGGCCCAGAAGGCATGGGCAGGTAGGTGCTTGAATAGTGCCTACTGCCTGTTAGGCCATCATGAGGGGCTCTGAGATTATTTGAGCACAGAAAAACTGTGGATACAAAGTTGGCTTTTCTATAAAAAAAGTTTCTTTAGGTTGAAAACCCCATTCATTCTGTTCTGTTATCTTAAAATAGAGGCAGCTAATTAGCATATCCATCTAAAACACCAAGATGTCCTCTCCCAAACTACCTCAACAGAAGAAAGACTAGATAAAACTGATCAATTCTGGAGGTAAAAAAGAAAAGGAAAGAGATCATACATCACCAAGGTGGAGAAGGATGATGGGCTTAATGCACCAAAGGACTAATTTGATCTTGGAACAGGGAAAGGCAGTTCTTCTTTGTTTGTACTTACGAACCAGTGAAGTTAATTAGAGCCTCGGAATCGATCTTGTCTCCAAGAACACCAGTCTGGATGACAGAAACTGTCTTGTTCATGCATCAGAAATGACATGGGGAATAAAAGTTTTGAAATTAACTTCAAAACTTAAGTTAACTTGAAACATTGAAATAGTCAAACTTTCTTACTTCGTCATAGGATCTGAAAACAAAAATTTTATGTTAAAACTAGTTCCCATGCACAGAACAATAAGTATAACACTATAAGGTTTGTAGTATGTGCTTTTCAGTTGCATTTGTTAACATTATTTTCATCTGTGTGTTGCAAATTAAATGAAATAGCCTTCTCTTTTTAAAGGTTGTGGGATGTAAATTTTGTATGTTATTCTTTGTTTTATGTGATTCACAGTCTTTTCAGAGTAGAATAAGATGTTGCAACATAGGAAGAATGCTCCCTGAATAATTCAACTTGATGGGAATGGTAAATAGGTAATTGAAAATAAATCTCAATTTTCAATTTTCACTTTCTCTTTTTAAGGAAATAGAACTCAAACATTGTATATGTTTATGTGTGTATGTGTGTGTATGCTTGTGTGTGTGTGTGTGTGTGTGTGTGTGTGTGTGTGTGTGTGTGTGTGATATGTATACACATGTATATGTGGGTGCACATTGTTGGTGGAGGCCAGAGGTTGATATCAATGATCTTCCTCAATCACTCTACACCTTATATTTTGAGGCAGGGTCTCTCACTGAATTGAGATCTCTTTGATGCATCTATTTTGGTGGCCAGGGAATACCACCCTCCTGTCTTTGCTCTCCAGAACTGAGATTGCAGGCATGCACCACACCAGGCTTTTAATATGGGCCTGGGGATCCAAACTCAGATCCTCATGGTTTTGAAGCAAGCACATTACTGACCATCTCCCTAATCCCCCTATTATGCATTTTAAAAATAGATATTTATTTACTTTTATTTTTACTTTTTAGTCTTCTCTCCTATATGACATCCCAACTGCAGTTCCCCCATCCCCTCAGGTCTATTTCCCCTCTGTCTCCCTTTAGAAAAGCTCAGGCCTCCCAGGGATATCAAACAAACACAGTATAACAAGATACAATAAGAACAGGCATACACCATCACATCATGACTGGACGAAGCAACCATGTAGGAGGAAAAGGGTCCCACAAGTAGGAAAAAGAGTCAAAGACAGCCCTTGCTCCCACTGTTAGGAATCCCACAAGATCACCAAACTACTTGGCCATAACATATATGCAGAGGACTTATGTCAAACCTATGCAGGCTCCCTGACGTCCCTGTGAGTCTCCATGAGTACTGGTCAGTTAGTTGCTTCTGTGGGCTGTGTTCTTGTGGTATCTCTGAGCCCTCCCTTGTTCCTCCCTTCCTAACTCTCCTCTGCAGAACTCTGTTTAATATTTGGCTGTGGATTGTACATCTGTTTCCATCAGTTACTGCATGAAGTCTTTCTGGCCTCTTTGATGAGGATTCTGCTAAGCTCTAGTCCCGGAACACTCTGCAGGTAGAACAAACTGTAGGTTGAAGGTTTTGTGGCTGGGTTGGTGTCCCAATTCTTCTACCGGAGGCTTTGTGTGGCTACAGAAGATGGCTGGTTCAGGCTCTGTCCCGACCTGCAGGACATCAACCTGGGGCAAGAGAGTCAGGGATAGGGAATGGGGACAAGAGACGCAGAAAGAACGACCACAAGACAGGATTCTGATCAAGTGCAAACTTTACTTTTCTCAGGCTAGCTTATATAATCAGGATATGGGGAGGGGCAAAATGAGTTGTTTGTACACCAGGTGTTAGTATTGGTAGGATATTAGGAAGCCACAAAGAGGATGTTTGACAGGGTAAAGAGTTTATGAGTAAGAGGTCCAGGAAGGGTTGCCTAGGTGACTGAGCTTGTGGGTGGAGGACTGGGTTAGGTTGTTTCTTTTCTTGAGCTGAGGTTCTAAGGAGCTGCCATGTAAAGGTAAACTATGTGGCCTGTCAAGCATGGCCTAGGATCTCATGCCAAGCCCTGAGATTTGGCTCCCAACAAGGCTCTATGTTCTTCACTGCCAGGACTCTTTGCTAGGGACTCATAGATTCCATGGAGTTTCCATTGCATTAGGTTTCTACCTTGGCCCTGAAATTCCTTGCCCACCCCCCAATTACAGTCACTTCTCACAGTATTTCCTCACTCTTTCAACATGATACCTCCTGTTCCCAACTTTACCCACACACAAAATCTATTCTAGAAAGTAGGTATTTTGTTATTAATGTAGTGTGGTAGTTTGAATGTAATTGGCCCCTTAGTATCACAGGGAGTGGCACTATTATGAGGTGTGGCTTTGTTGGAGGAAGTGTGTCACTGTGAGCATGGGCTTTGAGGTTCCCTTTTCTTAGGATACTGCCCAGTTTTTCAGTTGACTTTCTGTTACCTGCAAGATATAGGACTCTCAGCTATGTCTGCCCACATGTTACCATGTTCTTCATCATGATGATAATGGACTGAACCTCTGAAACTGTAAGCCAGCTACCCAAATTAAATGTTTTTCATTTCCTTGGCATGGTCTTGGTATCTTTTCACAGCAATAGAAACTCAACTAAGACACAACCTGGTAGGTAAATTCAAGGGTCATGTCAAGTTTACATGTCATTAAAGTCCAACAACCACTAATCAGAAAGTTAAAAATCAAAAATATTTTATGGTAAATGTGTAAATGATTTTAAGCACAACTGTCCTATGAAGGGTATGGTGTAACCTTTACAGATATATGAAATTTGTAACTTGAAATTTCCTGAATCATAATATTTCCTTTCTAATGTGAAGCTTTTTGAATCCATTGACTCCATCCTTTCCCTTCCCCGCATAAATTCTGTGACAGTTGCTGGAATGGTTTAGGTTTTTAGAAATAGACTTAGTCAGTGGGCTCAGGTCTGGTAGCTATTGTTTCATTTTGTCATTCTTGTTAGTCCCTGCTATTCCGATTCAGGTGTCTACATGAATGAACTCACAATGGATCTTTGTCACTGACATCCACAGAGCATGGTTGATGTACCAATCAGTACCACCTTTCTGGGAACTGCCATGCCTGATAAGCATTACATCATTGAATAGGACCATGCACTTTACCCAGAAATGGGAAACATGTCTCATCTCATGCTGGTGTTGGTGTCAATCAGACTTTGGCTTCAGTGACCTATGGGTTGTTAATGTCTATGTCTGTTAGCTTTTCTGTCCTTCTGGTATAAAGCTTCACATAATACCTGGCCTGGACAAGCCCCTCACTGCTCACAGTTATTGCTAATGTATTCTAGTATATTCATTTCATTTCCTGAGAGAATGTCCCACCTGATAACAACCCTGGAAAGTAAGGAAATGGTTCAGAGGGGCAATTTTCCAATATGAGCCCACATCAGGATTAGGTGAAGGGCTGTCTCTGCCCCAGCTTGTGGATGAACACATCCATTTCTGGTCCAGTAGGCACCAGTAGTACACTAATCTGTATTTCTAACAAGTTCCTGGTGAATTCTGATGTTGCTGGTCACAGGGGCACTTTGTAAGGCTTTCTCCAGCAGCATCCACATAAGAGTGGATGGAGGCAAGAGGCAGGCAGGCTACTTGTCTCTGGGTCTGTGCCAACTGTAGAATTCAGAACAGGTGTTTCTCTCAAGTGGTGGAGCTGAAGGACAAATTTGGAGAGGAGAGTATTATGCGGGGAAGAGAAAGAAGGTGTGCTCAGGTCAGGGGTACCTCACAATGGGGTAAGGATATAGAAGTCTGATAGCTACCAAAGGCAGCAGGCATCTGACAAAGCAGGGTAGGCACATTAGTGTCTGGATCTAACACAAGAAGAGAAAACCTGGTGAATAACATTTCTTCTTAGTTAAACTTCCCCCTTATCCTGCGTTCCCCCTCCAAAAAATACAGGTTATAATTAAATATAGTAGTTTCCATCTCCCGCCATGAAATCATAGATATTTTGCTAATGACTTCTTAAAGTTGTTGTTAGTTCAGATTCAAGGAAATGAATTCTCAAGAGAAATTTAACATAGTTTAATTTAGACTTGATTTCACTCCCCAAATTTCTTCTTAAATCTCCTTTGCTTCCCTCCACCTCTTCACTCTATCAATTCCTTGTGCCTTTGAGAATTCCCCTATGTAACAGGGACTTTTCTTGAGTATGGGGCAGGGACAGCTCTCTGAAGGTCACTTTTTCCCTGGCATTCCTTACTGATGTCACCTAAAGTTGCAATGTGATAGAGAAAGTTTATATACGTCTGAAGCAACTTCTCAGGACAGAAGCATGAAAACAGAAATATTACTGCATCTTGGCATATCAATATTAATGTTGCAAAGTTGAAAAGAAATAAGGCTTTCTAAACTGAATAAATATGCGAGGCAGACTAGAAATATGTTTATGCCAGTCCAAGTGTCACTTATACAAATGATCTCATCCACATGAGAAATGCCTTTAGATCAATAGATAGCATATTTACATAGATGTGTCTAAACCTACTGGCAATATATTTGATGAATATCTTTTAATATGAAAGAGCTTCAGATATCTGCTCTGGGTGGTGCAAAGCCCCTCTGCTCATTTTTCCTCCTTCCCTTTCATATCAGGTCTCTCTAAAGTCACAGAAACAAACATACCAGGGAAAACAGCAAGCTGAAAGACAAGATCTGGAACCATTTGTTTAATTTGATGACACTAATACAGCAGAATGACTCTCTGAGCATGTTAGTGAAATGACATTTTGTTTTATAGTGATAATCCACAATGATAGAACAAACTCCACCATCCGTCTATCTATCCATCATCATCATGTAAGATGTGTCTCAAGATTTTTGGGTTTCTGAAACTCTTCTTGTGGGGATGCTAGTATTGTCTTGTGGTAGAATGCCTTTATATTCATTACAAACCATGACTTATATTTACATTTTTAAGAAAAGTATTAAAAAGTATTTCTTTTATGTTATTGTTGTCATTGTAGTGTTCTTTTCAGCTAACTAAGGATTTTAAAGCTTGGTAAGATAAAGGTTTTTCAATGATGATGAAATGGCATTTGCATTGCTGGCATTATCAAACAATGTAGAGGCTACCAAATGCCAAGGTGTCTCATTTATACCCTTGAAATGACCTTGAAAACACAACAGGGTCCTTCTAAGTAAATGTAAAGTAATGTGATCTAATGCTGGGGTGGAAGTTCCAGAACTAGATTCAGGCAAGCTTATGGATGTCTGTGCAATGTGTCCCGAGACTTACTGGTAGGTTTCCCTGTCCCTAAACTATGTTCTGATACATCATGATGGCCTTTTTTCCAGCTTTATAGCAGGTGGGGATAACCTCCCTGTTCATGTATCAGGGAAGTGGCACCAAATCACCATGTGAGGGTCCTCTCCCAGACCTATCTGTTATGATTTGTGTTCAGCAGCTAGTAGTAGACATAGTCCTGATTTCAACAATTTGAGAGATCTCCCATCCTGGCAGCATGAGAAGAAATCTGAAGTAGCCCTAGTGTTCTGGCCAAAGAATCTGTGACTCTTTAGTCACTCCTTCACTGTCAGTTGACTGTTGACCTTGTTACCACACTTGCTTTCCAGTGACCAGAAAAAGAGGAGTGGGGTGACGAGTGGGGTGTGTGTGTGTGAGAGTGTGTGTGTGTGTGTGTGTGTGTGTGTGTAGGGGGTGGAGTGCTGTTTTGTTTGCTCTTTGTCTTTGAAAAAGAGGGTGACTTAGTAGCCCAGGCTTCCTTAGAACTCACCATCCTATTGCCTCAGTTTCCTAAGTGCTTGAGACTTGGCCATAAAGAAACTCCACAAAGAAGTTTTGCTTTATCCCCCGGGCTACCCTGTCTTCAAAGGAGATTAGGAACTGGAATTTTTCAGCTGGACACACAACCCAGAGCTTGGTTAATTTGGAAAAAGACACTAGGTCTTCTCTGCCACATTGGTTAACTTTGGAAATGGTCTCCAAGTCCTCAAGAGTGTTCCACACATCTCTGCGTTCTCTTCTGTCTTCCTAGCACACCTCTCCTTAGTCCCTGCCATCATTAAAGTTTCTCTGCTTTTACTTGGCTTTAGTCTGGGTTGATCCACAATCAGACATATAGCAAGGTTTTAAATGCAATTGGTTTATTTGGGGGCACTATAAGGGAGGAGGGATGTACAGCAGAGGAGAGAAAGCATCTAATAAAATGTGCATGATCTGACCAGCTACACCTATGGACATCTGGAGCTTACAGATGTTTGGAAGATGTCTTGGGATTCTTTTATCAAAAACAAAGGAGCACAGGGATTTATGCACATACCATGGAGGACACTGGCTGAGGCCTCTTCCCTGGCACTGTTAATTCCCTGGTTTTTAGGACCCTTCATTCACAGGCAGAGTAGATTTCCTGGATCTAACAGCCTTCTAGCAGAGGCTTTGTTGGAGGCCATGGAGTAGGGAGGGTCAAAGAGGTGCTGAGCACCTGATGCACTGGCTCTACCCACTGCTCCTGTGAAAAACCATTTTTTTTATTTCTACCAATCCTGGGGGATACACAGAGATTTTTATAACCATGAAAGGAGGAGTTGCTTCCATGATATGATAGTTTTCTACTGCCATATTACAATTGATGAATATAGTAGAATCAAATTGTCAATCACAGTTTTAAATGCCTGGATAGGACTGTTGAGCTCTGCACTTAGGGTAGCAAAGGTTGAAGTCAAGGTGTCCAGGCTCTATTAACAGGGGTCTCTGGAGAGAACCTGCTGGGGGCTTACTCAGGTCGATGGAGCATTCAATTCCTTGTGGTTTATGATTGAAATCCTGAGTGCCAGGGTAAGAGGCTACCTTTGGCCTTCAGAGGCAACTCCCATTCCTTCTCACAAGGTCTCCTCATGTCACTTCAGAAATGACACCTGTACCCTTCTCATACTCGGAATCCCTCCAGCCTCTGCTTCTCAGAACCTCAATATCACACCTTGCCTGCTCAGATCGTCTTTGTATCTCAGGGACAGCTGAGCTGTGGGATGTGACCAGTCATGGCAGAATTATATTTATAGGCTCTAGAAATTAGGATACAGAATTTTAGTTTGGGGCCATTATATTATAAAATAATTTTACCTATTATACCAAAGAAAGCTTTTTCCTCCTTTAACTACCCTTCCCTCTTTTTCTTGCTCATTTTGCCACTGGACCCTACATATAAACAGTAATAGTACCTTTGCAGCCCACTGTGTTCTGTTCTTCATTCAGAGCACAGAGCACTCAATAATGCCCTAATTATTATTCAGAAAGGCAGGCCTTGGAATCACAAAGTGAAGGTTCAAATATGATCTTCAGCTCAAAGAGTTACAGCTAATTGTTAACCTTTTCAAATTTCAATTCTTCCTTTCCTGGGTGGTCTTAAAGGAGGAAACATATATAGGCTACACATAGTTATACTCCTTGTGGTAACTTTTCTTGTTTGTGTGCATACCCATTTCCTCTTTCTTTTCCAAGAATGCACAAAAAGTATGGATCAAGGTTTTTTTGTGTTTTATTTTTCAATACAGGGTTTCTCTGTAGCTTTAAAGCCTCTCCTGGAACTCACTCTGTAGACAAGGCTGGCCTTGAACTCACAGAGATCTGCCTGACTCTGCCTCCTGAGTGCTGGGATTAAAGACATGTGCCACCACCATCCAGCATGGATTAAGTTTTATACATATTATGCTTCTACTGTGGATTTGATGAGTAATGAATACTTTGTCTCCCTGTCTCCTTCCTTATCTATCAAAGGAGAATATAAAAAATGCTTTATCTACTTTCAGAATTAATTGTTAAGAACCTACAGAATAATTGCTATGAACATACTTTGCAAAGCATGAAACATACCCAAGGCATATCTACTTTCAGAATTAATTGTTAAGAACCTACAGAATAATTGCTATGAACATACTTTGCAAAGCATGAAACATACCCAAGGCATAGTGTGTTTTGGAATACCTGACTGTTGATAAAAGTGGAGCAAAGTATGGACCACAGATACCAGTTCAGAGAACTGAGAGGTGGTGTTGGTCTGTCAGTTTTCATGGAGTCATTGCTTTTTCTTTTACATCCTCAGTTGTAGGGAGCTGTATCTAAGCCAACAAGTTGCTATAACTAACTTTACCAATAAGGATGTAGACTTTATGTAGACTAATATTATGAAGGCCAAACCTCACAACATAGAAATGTATGTACTTTTCACCCATCAAAATCTTTTGAAAGGATAAACCTCAACAGAAAACAGCTCAGAGGAATGAAGAGGCATAAATTTATTCTAAATAAGGAATAATGTGTTAAATTGAAATTGTGGTCCCATTACTGTGCTTGGGAATTTGACTGAGAGTAATTAATTAGCTGGAGAACCTTTGGCATGAAAAGATGGTGATAATGGTGGACTTGGTTATGACGTAAATTGGAATCACAGGCCTGACTGGTCCAGTGGCTTTGACTTTATTGTCAGAGGAGTTTGTTCAAGCGTCTGGTCAAGCAGATTGATTTTACTGTGTAGGTACTTATCACATAAAATTCTTCTATATGTTGTCTTTGTTATTAATTTTAGATATTATTGAATTGACTTAAGACTAAATGGTGGCAGTAATTACACAAGCTAATTCAATAGGGAGTATATTATTGTTGAAGGCTATTGTTATTAGATTATTTTCTGCCAAAATATATTTCCACTTTTTTCAGGGATGAACTTTACAGTCAGTCTGGAACATTCCTTTTCTGAGCAGCAACAGGCACAAACTCACCAAGGTATTTCCATGATGTGTGAGATTATTTCTAAGCAGAATTCTGAAAGGCTTGTCATTTTAATACTATTCCTAGTTTCTCTCTTGAGGGTTTTAAATATTCACATTGTAGCTTCCTGGAGGGATATGCAATAGATTTGATTCTGCAAAGCATATGATTGTGAGCAAAATAATCATGAAAGATATTTCAAGATGAAAAGTACTCAGCTACCCAGGGACACCGTTCTTACTTTTTAAGTGAACAAATATTTTCTGAAAACTGAAGGGCGAATGTCAGTTTTTCTAGGTAGAAGCCTAGGGGAGTGGAAATGTTAGTTTCACTACCTTTACAAAAGAAAAGGGTTCAAACAGATCTTCAAATGTGATAGATAAGACTTTTCAGGAAGATAATTATTCATTTCATTTTTGAATGTAGATCTTGAGTATTAAAATTGGGATTTCTAGACATTTGGAGTTTATGCCCTTGTCAAATGACATTTCCTTATTCACTAAAATGTGATGTGGAAACAAGTTATCCTACACATTGACGGGAACTAGTTTCCCCTTATGTTTTATGTTAAGTTATTGAATAAGAATTTGTTTTCCACATTAAAATTTTATCAAAAGTGTGCATCACATTTATTCTCAGTTGAAATCTTACAGAAGGGAAGAACTTTGTTTTTAATTTTAATGATGTCTTATTGAACAAGCTTTCTTTTCAGATGTTGTGTTATGGTTGCAAGGTGTTCACAGTCTGTAACATGTAATGGTATGTAATGATCCATCCATGTATCCATCCTTCATCCACCTACCCACCCAATTCATCACATCATCCATCCAATAATAATTCCTTCAACCTACAACATGGCAGTCCCCATGACACAAGTTTTCTAACATTGAGTCTATGAACTCTGTGGTGATGGCTGGTGTCTGTCTTAAAGCACATTCCAAGGGTGTGAGTAAGGATAGAAAAGGAAGAACATTTTAATGGCAAAGTATGATTGACTAATCTCCCTCCAGGTTTACATGTCGGGGAGACCAGCTGACTGACTATAGGCCTTTCATTCTGGTGCAATGTTATTACTAATCATTCAAACCTCATTTTCAGTTTTACTGTTTTTTTTTTTTTAATGGCCAGTTTCACTGGCCAGTTTGTTTTCAAAAGCATTTGTTCTTGCTCACAAGCCTCCAGCACACTTTATATACTTAGATCTTTGTGTAGGCTTTTGAAATTTTGGTATTGACTTTCACATTCTTTAACATGCATGATTGCATATTACCTATAACCATATTTTACATCCATGTGGTTTCGACTGTACTTGTATACAATATGTCTCAGTTACTTTATGTAACTGTAACCAAAAGTACCCAAAAGAACAAATTAAAGAAGGAGACATTTGTTTTGGCTTATGGTTTTAGAAGGTTTAGTTCACAGTTGCTTGGCTCTGTGTGTATGTGCAGAGTGTCATAGAAACAGGAGTGGTGGTGGAGGAAGGATGTCCTTTACCTCATGGAAGATAGGCAGTGGACCCCAGTAGAGTAACTGGGACCAGGCATATCCTTCAAAGGTGTGCCCTTAGTGACATATTTCTTCCAGGTAGGGCTGGCCTCCTAAAGTTTCCATAGCTACCAGAAAAGCACTACCAGCAGGGAGCCAGCTGTTCAGCACATGAGTTTCCAGGGAACATTTCATATTCACATAATAACACCACATTTTACTTTTTTACCCTAAATTATTGGACACTTGTTTTTCTTCCTGTTCTTTGTGTCTATGAACTGTGTGAGTGTGTAATAAACCTTTTTGTCCCAGGATAGGTGACCTATATGTTTATGTCATAGGATAATCAAGGCAAAAACCCTGTCCTTTCCTAGTCAATATCTACTTTGGGTCACCTTACCTGTCATTTCAATTGCTCAGAGCAAATTCATTATTCCAATGTATTGATTGTCTATTTTAATCTTGGTATTCTAGTATATAGCTTCAACTTTAGTTTTCCTTTCACCGCTCTTTTTGTACACAGTTCCTACCTAGCACTTTTGAGGCTACCTCCTTGTTTTCTGTGACATATCACTGAACTTGTAGGCAAGGACTTGGGTCCTGATGGGGAAGTTTCTTCTGCCTGCTTTTCTCTTGAGACTACAGGTACCTTCAGGCAGTATTTTTGGCCATCACAGTTCATTCTCCTTTCTGAGGTAAAGGAGCCAACTCTTGTCTTCCTCTGAAGCAGTTATCTTACTAAAATTTTTCTCTTATCTAGGGCACATTAGGTCCCATTAGTAAACATATTGGTTCTTACTGGCTGCATGTTGGCCTTTTCACACAGCATCTCTCCCAGAACTCAATGCTATACATTTTTAAAACCCTTTCTTTAATCTAATTCATTTTTACTTAGTGCTTGACGTGTCATTAAAAATATATTGCTGGCTCTTGAAGTTCTGGCTCTTCCTTTATGGGTTCTTTTTTTTTGAGAGCTTTTGGACCCTATTGGTTCAAAAGGTCTGGAGTTCAGAACTTAGTTGAAAGGTTCTGTAAATGTCTACCTAATTCCTATGCTTTGTTACTGCAAAAACACAATCTTGGTTATTTTCATAACTTTTTAGAGAATAATATTTCATTTTCAGGCACTCTAATGTCAATTCTGTCCAGTGCTTTAGACTGACAAAATGTAGTTTGGAGTTCTAATTCAGCAATTTTTTTTTGTATTTGAGAAACAGAAAAATGCAAATGTCTCTTTAGTTTTTAAGTAGAGTAGTCAAATGCACATGAGTAATGATCCTCACCATGATATTTTGGATAAGACAAGCAACCTCCCAGGATCTCTCTCTCTCTCTCTCTCTCTCTCTCTCTCTCTCTCTCTCTCTCTCCCTCCCCTCCCCCTCTCTCCCTCTCCCTTCTCACTCTCTCTGTTAGGCAGTGAGTAAGTTATTCCTCTAGGTAAGAGGGCACAATAAAGGCTGGTTTCTTAAGTTAGTTACATAGATACTATTTTTCTTTTCTGTCTCGTAGGACTGTAATTGTGGTATCTCAGTCTCTGGAAGTGTTTTGGAAGTGATAGGTAGGTACTCCAGGAATGATACTGGGAAATAGTCCTTTAGATATAATAACCTTATGGTTTAAAAAATCCAAGATAGTGGTTGGAAGGTATTTATTACAGTATATATTAGTGTATGTTTTTAAAAGAAAATCTTTTATTATTTAGTTGAGAATTTCATTCAGTGTATTTTGATCATATTCACCTTACCTCTTCAATACCACTCCTCACTGGTGAGTCTTTGTCAACTTCACATAAATTAAAGAGCTGAGAAGAACCAACCTCAGCTGAATAATTGTCTCTATGGTCTATTCCCATGTTTGTGGGGGCATTTTCTTAATTTAAGGTTTGGTGAGGAGGCCTCAGCTCATTGTCAGCAGGTAGTCCTGTTTCGTAGTAGAAAGCAATCTTAGAAGTCAAAGGAAGCAAGCAAGTAAGCAGCATTTTCCCATGATTTCTCCTTTGTTTCCTGTTTTGGGTTTCTGCCTTTTTTCCCCCTGAGACAGGGTTTCTCTGTGGCTTTGGAGGCTGTTCTAGAACTAGCTCTTGTAGACCAGGTTGGTCTCGAACTCACAGAGATCTGCCTGCCTCTGCCTCTGCCTCCCGAGTGCTGGGATTAAAGGCGTGTGCCACCACTGTCCAGCCTTGGGTTCCTGCTTTGAGTTCTTGTATTAGCTCTCCTTGGCGATAGAATGTAGGCTATAAGCTGATAGAATTTTTTTCCTTCTCAAGCTCATTTTTCGTCATGTTGTTTATTACAGCAACAGAGATGCAAATTAGGACACCCTACTGCCACTATCCAGCCCAGCTGGAGTCCAGTTGTGTTGCATACATACTTGTGGATATGGGGCTATCCAGAGCAACATGATGACTACCTTCCTGTAGTCACATCCATAAATAAAACTGACTATCCTACTTTGGAAGCCATCAACTGTCAATAACTCCTCAATTAGGTGATGAGACTCATAAGCTCCTCCCAGTTCCACAGGTCCTGCGCAGGCAACCACAACTGCTGTGTGCTCATGAGGGCTGAGGTCCTTTTGTGCTCATAAGACATCGTTTTATTCCAGTCCTTTCTGATCTCTGGCTCTTACAATCTGCTCCCTTTTTTGGTGATGGTTCTGCAACATTGGTGGCAGGTCTTGCATGGGAATGATATAGATATCCCACTTGGGGCTGAGTACTCAATGACACTTATTTGATTACTATCAGAGTAAAAATAAACTTTTTTAAGCCACGTGTGTTAGTCAGCTTTTTAATCACAGATACCCAGGATAATTAATTGCTAAAGAAGTTGATAGTTAGCAGTGCTAAGGCTGTTTTCATATACACATGTCCTATTTCAAAGCTCCTTTTGAGAAATGTCTATTTAGATTCTTAGCACATTTAAAATTCAGTTATTTATTCACATATATATATATATATATATATATATATATATATATATATATGCTATTGGGCTGTATGTATTCCTTTATATGTTCTGCAAATTAGTCCTCATCAGTTATGTTTTGAAAATATTTTCTCTAATTTTTATGTTGCCCTTTTTCTCTATTGATGATTTCTTTGTGTTTGAAACTTTTTAATTTTACTCAATCACATTGAACTATTTTTACTTTTGTTTCTTTGTTTTTGATATCATATAGAGAAAGATCTATGTCGTATTAGGGTTTTGTTATTGTTGTGACCAAATACCTTACAAAAACAACCCATGGGAGGAAGGATTTATTTGGCTCATGGTTTGAGGGTATAGTCCATCATGGTAGGGAAAACATAGTAGCAAGAATGGATAGCTAGTGGCTACAGTGATGGTCTACAAGGCAGTTTGCTCACATCTCATTGGATCAGGAACCAGAGACAGGGAATGAAATAGGTCTAGACTATAAAACACTGAAACCTGTTCCCCTCCAAGATTCTGTTTCGTACAGGTGATCCCCAATTCCTAAAGTTTCTCCCAGCTCCAATGTCAGTGCTGACAGCTGGAGACTAGATGTTCAAACACACAGTCTTGTAAGAGACATTTCACATTCAAACTGTGAAATTCTGCCCCAGACATCATAGGTTCATTTTCAGCTCAAGAGAAAAAATGCATCCAGTCTAATTTAAAAAGTCCTAACAGAAGTTATCAGAACTGATACTGTTCAAAAGTCAAAAGCCTCTTGAGACACAGCTATGTTAGTTGTGGTTCCCTGTAAAATTAAAGTTAACATATTTCTAATAAACAATGATATATATATATATATATATATATATAATATAATATAATAAACATTTTTATTCCAAAAGGGAGGAATGGAGACATTGTGAGTGGAACAAAAACCCCAGCAGGGCAAACCCCAGACCCTGTGATTCTATGTTGAGCAGTCAAGGCTTTTGCTGGCCTCAGCTGAGTCCCAGTACACATGGAGATTCCCAGATATTTATTCCTGTTGCTTTGGTATGTGTGACTTTTCTTCTTAGGCCAACTCTACCTGGTACCAGAAGCATTTCTTGACAGATGCCCCATGTTTCTAGCACTTCTAGCTTCATGGTGTCACCACTGCAACTTAAATAACTTTCACAGCTGCAAACAGGGCAGATTATTTGATCTTGCTACCCATTGTTCGGTGTCAATGACTTTCTGGAACATTGCTAGATGTCTCTGTGAGCCCCCATTCTTGAATCTTGTACACCTAAAAAAGTAGCTCTATTCGAACAACACCAATCTCTACCATCAGGTTAAGATATAGCCTTGACCCTAACACCATCTTGAGGTGTTTTTCCTATTACTTCAATACAAAGTCCACATTTCTCCTTAATGGTGTTAATACTTTTAAAAATCAAAGTCACTTTCTCTGCATCCAGCCTTCAGCTTCAACTCATTTCTCAGTGAAACTGCATTTTCTATCTTTCTGCTCCATCTGTACTCCCCTCTCTAAATATGAGTAAATGTAATGAACAAATATATGTCACAGCTTGTGAGTTACACTGTCTTGAAGTTATCACCTTTAGACAAATTAGTACATTGCTTTTAAATTCATCTGTGCTCAAGTTTTCAGGACATAGGACAATTATAGTTATTTTTACTTTTTGTATTTTTGGCTAGAATATAACATAAATGGCCATAGTCTCATTCCCAATAGGATATTTTCCCTATTTGAAACCTCATGAACCAGACTTCATTGTTCTTTTTTCTATTGACCTTCTGATCTACACTCCCATCAGAATGGTCTATTAGTTTCTACTTTGTCATTCTAGGTCTTCTTATACATGAATCTTTGCTCTCAGAAAGCCTGCAGCCTATCCATATTTCTCCCAGAAACCATTTCCAAAGGCCTCTGAACCACATAACTGTGTTTCCTCTAGGCATAGCAATAACCCTACTTCTTGATACTAAATCTCTGTATTAGTTATTTTTCTCAATGCTTTGATGAAATTCCTGACAAAAGCCACTGAGGTGAGGAAGAAATTATTTTGCCTCATGGTTTGTGAATACAGAACAAAAGTGCAACTTAGGTAGTGAAAACATGATGGACCAGGAAACAGAGAAAAGAAAAGACAAGAAGTGAGATGGACCATGAAAAGAAAGGGCAGGAAGTGAGATGGACTATGAAAAGAAAAGGCAGGAAGTGAGATGGGCTATAAAACCTTAAGGTCAGACTTTACCACCTTTTTCTAGTCAGATCTCACCTCATAAAAGCTCTAAGACTTGCAAAGCAATCTGATAAGTTGGGAACCTTTTGTTCAGACATCTCAGCCCATGGGAGACACTTTACACTTAAACCATGAGAGGTACAAGGATTTATTTGTCCTCTATTATCTTCTAGTAGCTTTATAGCTTCGGATCTTATGTTTAAGTCTTAAATTCATTTCAAGTTGTTTCATTCTCTATGAAGATATCCATTTCTTTCCAACGGAATTTATTAAAGAGATTCTCTTTTGACTATTGTATGTTGTTGGTAAAAATCCAGGGATGTGTTTTTGGTTCTTTATTCAATTTCATTGATATATATATATATATATATATATATATATATATATATATATATATTATCCAAATCGTATCCTTCTATATTATTTCACATTTACCACATATTTTATAATCAGACACTTTGATGTTTCCAGCTTTGTTCTTCTTACTCAAGGTATCTTTGGTTAGTGTGGGCCTTGTGTGACAATGTAGGAATTTTAGGATTTTTCCAGTTATGTAAAGGACACTATTAGGAATTCAAAACAGATCCCATTGATCTGTGCTGGTTTGGCCAGCACAGGCAACATAAAAATACCAGGTTTCTAGTCATGAACCTTGACTTATGAAGCCCCTGATATTCCATTCCTGCTTCATTGTACATTTTTGGCATGGAAGTTATGCCTCTCTGCTCCTCACAGGCTAAGCCCATTCTTGTCCTGCGGCCCTTGTACACACTATGTGCTTTACCCTTAGAACTTTCCACCATGGTGATGGGTTAAAAAGATAACCAAAAATTCATTGATACTTTTTTATTGGATATGTTTAACTTGGAATATGCCATTTTACCCACATTTGAATATTACTATTATTTTTCTACATTTCAGCTCAAACATGTTTTCCACGGAGATATCAACTCCTCTTACTATATTATCTGATGATAACTTTCACTTCTGGTAGTATTTGTTATGGTTGGAGTTTGACATTCTATTGATGACAATTTGACTACTACCTATCTCTATGATAGGAGTAGGAGTTGTCTAATTTTACCATAACCATTATATTATTATATATTCATTACATAACTCTATGACTTATATGCAGTTTTGTACATTAATATTGTCAAACAAATCAGATAGAGCCAAAGCTAATGGGAATGGTGAGAAGTGCCAAAGTAAGTAAGTCTAGAGCATTTTATCAGACATAGGAAGAATTTGGAAGCCTGTACATGCACGTACTAAAATTTCCCACACTGTTCTGATTTATGAACTCTGTTCTCATAGAACATTTAAAAATTTCTCAGTTTAATTATTAAAATTTTTATGTAATACATTTTGATCATGATATCCCTCCCAACTTTTTCCAGATCCTCCCCCTCCTTATCCACTTAATTCCACCTAATTTTATGTTTTTTCTATGTCTTTAAAAACAACTAGATAAACAAGAGAAAAAACAAAACAGCAAGAAACAAAGAAACTTCCACAATAACACAAAAAATGAAAACCAAAACAGGCAAAAAACCAATAAACAACACAAAAACTGCCAAGCAAAGCAAAACAAAAGGTTCACAAAATCTACTGAGTTCATTTTGTGTTGGTCGACTATTCCTGTGCCCTGGAGTGTGGCTGATATATCCATTTTCTCCACTGGAAAAAACTAACTTGCCCTTTGCTAGCAGGTATCATTTGTAGACAGCTTCTGTTTTAGGGGTGAAACTCTGTATGTGCTCTCCCTTCTATGTGCTAGAACCCCATCTGGCCCTGAAAGGAACACCCCCACGTGCCCAAGGAATGCATCTCTTAGGCAAGATGTTTCCTCTCACTCAGTGGTAAGAAACAATGACATCCTAAAATTCCTAGGCAAATGGACAGAACTACAAAAAACCATCCTAAGTGAGGTAACCCAAAACCAGAAAGACAAATATTGTATGTACTCACTCATAAGTGGATACCAGACATAAAGCGAAAGATACCCACCCTATAATCCATAACCCCAGAAACAGATGGAAGCAGATGCAGAAATCCACATCTAACCAATGGGCCAAGCTGCTGGAGTACAATCAAAGTGAGGGAGGAGTGAAAATATGAACAAGAGCCAAGACCATGATGGGGAAACCCACAGAATTGGCTAGTCCAAGCTAGTGAGAGATTACTGACTCAGGTCTGATAAATGGGGAACCTGCATAAGACCAAACTAGACTCCTTTAATATAGATGACAATGGTGTGACTGGAACAATATATGAGGCCACTGGAAGTAGGTTCAAGATCTAACGCCAATGCACAAACTGACTTAGGGGAGCCCATTCTATATGGAGAGATAACTTGCCCAGCCTCGACACAGAGGTGTGGGGTGTGGAGAGGTGCTTTGGTCCTCCCTCAACTAGATGATAGGACAGACTTAGTAGAAGACTTCCTAGGGGAGGGCTTACCCTCTCCATGGAGCAGATGGAAGGAGGGGGGAGTGGGAGGAAAGGAGGGAGAAGGAACTGGGATTAGAATGTAAAACATAAACTAATAAAAAAGATGTTTTCTTTCTCCCCAGGAAGATAGCTTAGCTAGGTCAAGGTTAAGGACATTATGCAGACAGACCCCATTTAGTTCTGAGATCGTCTGTCTCCTGAGCACATCTGGTGATAGTGATGAGAGTGACTCAGTATGTTTCTCTGTCCCTGATTTGAATTCTGCACCCTGAGCTAGCCAAACAACAGCTTCCCAGGATGCCAGCAAAGGACTCTTCAGCAACATAGCCCTGAGGCACCTGGTTCTATTGAATCTCAAATTCCACTTTAGTTTCTTAGCATCAGTCACTGGTAGATGCAATAGATGACATCGTGTTCACTTTTGTTTGAGATGGTGGGTACTGAAAATTAGTGCACCCCCAAGAACTTTACCAAGTGGAAATTTTTTTTAAAGCAGTCATTTTTATTAGAGTATTGTAGATAGCTTACAGCTAACTAGAGAATTGTACACTTCCTCAGAATCACTGGCTGGGTTTGTCATCGACTTACTAGGCAACATGGTCAAATTATCACTGAGTGTCCAAATATCCACTTCATTTATTCTATTTCCTAAAAATGTGAGTCAAATTGGTTATCTTATCCAATAAAATTTAAAAATAAATGTAGGGGTGACATATTTTAAGTCTCATTTACATTTTATATCAGAGAAAATGCCTTCCAGATTATGAAGGAAAGCAGGAGCTTGGCATCCACTCTGCTTCCTTTCTTAGAAATTTTGGGTTTGTGAGGAAATCAGTCACATGAGTGAAGCTTTTGGCACCTCATGTAACAGGTGGAATGACTCCAGAGGACTGTGTCTGGCACATTTTGAGTTTCCATCTGATAATCACAAAACAGCCACATCTATCAATGAGTAGTGTGTGTGTGTGTGTGTGTGTGTTTGTGTGTGTGTGTGTGTGTGTGTGTGTGCGTGCGCGTGCGCGCGCACTCACGCTTGCCCCTCTGTATGTATGTGGAGAACAGAGATCAACATTAGGTGTCTGTTCCTATTGTTTTCCAACCTATTTGCTGACGTAGGACCTCTTAGTGAATCTGGGTTCCTTATTTAGATTAGAGTGGCTGGCCAGTGAGCTGCTGAGACCTGCTTGTCATCTCTGTCCCTCTCTGCCTTGCCTCCCTACTTCAGTGCTTGGGTAACAGACATGGACTACCACACTAAACTTTTGAGTGGGTGCAGGGATCCAAACTCATGCTTTTACCCCAAGCACTTTACCTGCTAAGCCATCCCCAGCCTCCATCTATGGGTACTTTTCTTTTTATATTTTTATATTCATTTTTTATATCAACCTCAGGTTTCCCTCCCTCCCCTCCCCACACCTCCCTCAACCCACCTCTATTTGCTCCTCATAAAGGTTAATGCCTCCTATGGGAGTCAACAAAGCCTGGTACATTCAGTTGAGGCAGGATCAAGCTCCCCCACTCCGATGGGGGATGTCCTTCTGAAAAGGGTGAATATGTGTTTCTCTCACTGGTTGATGAATAAAGCTACTTTGGCTAATGGACAGGCAGGATGTAGCCAGACAGGAAGTATAGGTGGGGCTACTAAACTAAAAGAATTCTGGGAGAGGAACACAGGGGGTGTGTTTTGAGGGAGACATACCATGCAGCTTCTGAGGATTCTTCAGTAAGCAAGACCATGTAGTGATACACAGATTAAAAGAAACAGGTTAATAATTAAGAGAGAGTTAGCCAATAAGAAGCCAGGGCCATCCACCAAATAGTTTATAATTAATATAAGTCTCTGTGTGTTTATTTGGGATTAAACAGTTGCAGGACTGGGCGGGACAGAAACTTCCGTTAACACCTGCATCAAGGTTGAGCAAAGTTTTTTGAAGATATTTGCACTGCCTCCTAGAACTGGTTAGGTATAGTATGAACAAATTAGCTGTAATTGTAGAAGAATCTCCCTTGTGAGTCCAATGCCCCCTTTCAACTCAAAACCACTAATAAATGAAACTGAGACCCATTTATTCAGCAATCTGATTTCAATATCTCTTAAGTTCCCCATTTCACATAATTCCTAGTAGGGGAAGACAGATAGCCAGGAGCTTTGACAACATCAAGAAAGCCAGACTTGGTCTTGAAAAAAAGTTGAAGGACTGTCAGACAGAGCTATGAGAGGTCATCTCAGAGCCAGCAGAGGTTCTTGCTCATAAGTGAGAACTCTAGCCCAGAAAGGTGTTGATTTGTGACTTACACATTCTCAGATCATTTCTTTTTAATTCTGTCACAATAAATGCAAACAACTTAGTACATACAAAAGCTTTGTTTCCTTTTTGTACTTGTGCAGAAAACATGAATCTGCTCTCTAGTTAATCATTTTCATTGATATGTGTGACTCTTAACAATTAAACAACATCATCAATCTTTTGGTGCCTCCTATATTTTTCATAAATCACTTTATGCCAAACAATGTTAGATTGGAGAGAACTCCAATATGATTTAAGAAATAAATGCATTTCTATTTCAATCTATTTCAAGGCAAAATTAAGCAGACTATTATTATAATGTAATTATTATATATTCTAATAATATAGTTACCCAATAACTACTACTGCTAGTAGTGTGGCTTGAGTTTTCACTTCTGAACAAAATATTCTTCAGTTGTATTATTTTATGATTTACTCATCTATAAACTTTTGAAGTGTAATTATTTTATTATATTTCTATGTATGCTTTGTCATAGATAATTAGAAACATAAAAATCTACTATGTTTATATGCCATAGAACAAAGCTTCATATAGTAATGGAGTCATTTTGGAAATTATAACCTTATGTTGAGCAAATCAGTGATCTATCTACAGAGCTATAATTCCAGGAAACAAAACATCTATCTTATCAATTAACAAGTAATGTACTGAGGCAAATCATACCCTTTAGATAAAAAAATAAAAATTTAATTTAAGTGCTCCTCCCCTATTTTGAAACTATTGTGAATTAAATCCCACACTTCCTTTCATGGAAATGTCCTTAGTATAATGTGGAAAAGGCTACTGAGTTTTTATACTGTTAATTTGATGAGAGTATTAGTTTTAAGAGTATATGTGGAATCATTAGTATATTTTAAGTATTCTATCATGTCATATGCAAATATGTATAACGACCTTTTCCTTTTTTATACTGTTTATTTATTTTTCTTGTCTTATTGTCATAGCTAAGATTTAAGCACTATATTAAGCACTATATTCCTAATTTTAGAGGAATTGTTTTCAATTTCATATAATATTGGCTGTGATTTTTACATAGCATTTATTATGTTGAGATATGTTTCTTCTATTCATATTTTTGTCAGGGATTTTATTATGAAAGGATATTGAAGTCTGTCAAAGGTCTTTACTGTAAAATAATCAGGGATAAACCTAACTAAGGACGTGAAAGACCAGTACAATGAAAACATTAAAACACTGAAGGAAGAAATTGAAGAAGACACTAGGCAATGGAAAGATCTCCCATGCTCCTGGGTTGCCAGAATTAACATTATGGAAATGACTAAACTACCAAAAGTTATCTATACAACCCTTATCAAAACTCCAATTATATTTTAATAGATTTAGAAAAACAATCCTAAAATTTACATGGAAACACAAAGCCGAGCCCCCCCCCCCAAATAGTCTTAGCAGTCCTAAGAGAACCAAGACTGAGGTATCACAATGTCCAATCTCAAATTATATTATAGTTTACAGTAACAAAAACACCATGATCCTGGTAAAAAACAAGGTATTAGGACCAATGGAATAGAATAGAGGACCAAGGAGTAAACTCACACACATACAGTCACCTGACTTTTGATAAAGGTGTCAGGAGCATACATGGATAAAATCCACTAACTTTAACCAATAGTGCTGGGAAAATGGCATCTACATAGAGAAGAATGAACTCACTTCCACACCTTTCACTTTGTACAAACACCAGTACAAAACCAGACTGAGGTCCTTAATGTAGGACTGGAAAATCTGAAACTGTAGGAGTAGATAATAGGGAAAACTTTAAACTATAGATGACTTTCTGAAAAAAAGAACCCCAATAGTATAGAGAATAGTCCCTAGAACTGACAAAAGGGACAAGATGGAATTACAAAGCTTTTGCGGAGCTAAAGAAGCAATTAGCAGATGAAGACACAGCCTACAGAAAGAAAAGAAATCATTGCCAGCTATCCATCTGGCAGGGGATTATAATTTGGAAATCATAAATAAATTGAAAAGATTAAAAGCACAAACTCAAATTATCCAATCAATAAATGGCAAAGGGTTTGAGTGGATTGTTCTAAAAAGAGGAAATACAAATGAAGAGTACATATTTGAAAAAGATTCTGACTATTCATCATCATCAGGACAATGCAGTCTAAAACTGCTTTGAGGTTTTATCTCTTTCCAAGTCAGAATGACGATCACACTAAAACAGCCAAATGAACCAAATGCTGGTGGATGTGGGATGTAAATTGGTGCACCTATGATGCAAATCTCTATATATGTTCTTTAATAACTGAAAAATAGAATTTCTAGAGGACCCAGCCAGCCATCCCACTCTTGGGCATATACCCAAAGAACTCCAAGTCTTTGTGACATATGACACTCCTTGTTGATTGCAGCACTACTCACAATATCTAAGACATGGAACCAGCCTATTTGTCCATCAACAGCTGAAGGGTTAATGAAAATAAAACGACAGGTGTTTATGCAATGGAGCTTCACTCAATAGTAAAGAAGGTGAATGCAATTGCAGGCCTTTTTGTTGTTGTTGTTGTTTGTTTTATTTTGTTTTTTGAGATAGGGTTTCTCTGTGGCTTTGGAGGCTGTCCTGGAGCTAGCTTTTGTAGACCAGGCTGGTCTTGAACTCACAGAGATTTGCCTGCCTCTGCCTCCCAAGTGCTGGGATTAAAGGCATGTGCCACCACCACCGGGCTAGAGGCCATCATCTTAAATGAAATAACTGATACAAGGAAATATTTAATTGGGGTTGGCTTACAGTTCAGAGGTTTAGTCCATTATCATCATGGAGGGAAGCATGACAGCATACAGGCAGACATGGATCCGTAGTAGCAGGAAGAGAGAATGCCATACTGGGCCTGACTTGAGCATCTCAGACCTCAAAGCCCACCCAACAATGACATTGCTTCCTCCAGCAAAGCCACATTTACTCCAACAAGGCCACATTTCCTATTGTGCCACTCCCTATGGGCCAAGCATTCAAACACATAAGTCTATGGGACCATTGCTATTCAAACTACAACATTCATAATCTAGATTTAAACACTTCTGCATTTCTATTTCCTGATAGTACAGGGGCGGGGGGCTATGAAGTAGGAAGATGAATTCTAAAGAGTAATGGGGTGTAGAGGACACTTTCTTTCATATATTGAGAGTATACATCCACTTGACATGAAAGTAGAAGGCAGACTCTTTGGGAGTGAGGAAGGGGAACCTGATGGGAGGACTGGTTCAAGAGTGTGGTAAGGCAGGGGATGAATGTGAAGAGAGTACAATGAGTATCTGTTAAAATGTTATAATAAAATCCAGTAAATGCAGTAAAAACTTAATTCATGTGTCACTGACTTATCTTGTTATGTGTAAATAAAAATTTGTATAAAAAAAACTTCTCAGTCTTCCCACCAGCATTATCAGCACTGCTGGGATCATGCTAGAAATGCAGACCTGTTGAGTTGGACCCTTGGGCCCAGTGATCTGTGTTTCAGCAAGCTCTCTCAGTGACTCTGATGCCCTCTCTAGCTGTGTCATTTGGTGGCACAGTGCATGTAATGTGTAAGTGTAGTGACTTAGAGAGGCCTGCAATACAAGAAATGATGATGGTAAATATGTCTGTGTTTTTGTTGTTTATGGATACCTCATCGGTACCATTTTTAGAGTAAAACTAACTTTAATGTTCTTGTGTTTAAGTATGCTCAGAGCCATGAGTTCAGCCTAGGCAATATAGACTGCCTATTCTGTATTCTAAACATGTCTGTTTTATTAGCCTGTATAAAATAGAGTCAGAACAGAAAACCAAATAGTCTCAATGAGTTTCCAGATGTCCAGCTGGATAACTCAGTGATCTGAGTGCTTCTCCCTCTTCAGTGCTTTTTGCTGCCTCAGTGTCTCTAGAATCTGGGTTTTGCCCTCCTCCTGGGCTACAGAGCCAGGTTTATCATCCTTTTAAAAATGCTATTCTAGGATTCAGCTGTGTTTTAGCTTTTCTTTTTCATACTGGATAATATTCCATTACATAGATATACCACATCTTCTTTATTCATCTATCCTTTGATAGACATGTTTATTTCTTTGACCCCTTGACTACAATGAATAATGCCAATGTCAACATGGTATTGGAGATATCTCCTTAAAAATCCTTAATAAAAAATTCTCAGGGAGTGGAGAGATGACTCAGGATTTAAGTGCTCTTACTGCTCTTGCTGAGTATCTGGAGTTTGTTCTCAATACTGGCATGTCCTCTTGCAACTACCTGAATCTTCAATTCTAAGAGATTTTATGCTCTCTTCTGGCCTCCATGGTTACCAGGTACACATATGGTGCACATACATGCATGCAAGCAAAAGCACTTATATACATACATTAGAATAGGTCAGTCTGAAAATTTTCTCTTTAGTACACCAAAATTTAGATATCTAGGTCATATGGTAATTCTATTTTTAATGTTTAAAGAGCTTTTCTGTTCCTGTCCACAACAGTTTGCACCATTTTATAGTCTCACTCACTGGTACAGAGCTTCTACATTCTCCTTAGACTGGTCAAAGTAATCATGTTCTGTGTTTTGGGATGTAGCCTTCCTAGGTATGGAATGAGTTTTCATTATGGGTTTTGTTTGCATTTCTGTAGTAACCAATGGGGCTGAACATTTTTCATGTACTTGTGAGCTATTTATAAAGCATCTTTGCAAAACTGTGTATACTAGTCTGCTGCTTGTTTTAAAAATTCATGCATTCATTCATTTTATTTATTTATTTATTTTTTATTTTTTCATATTTTTTATTTAAATTAGAAACAGGATTGTTTTACATGTCAATCCCAGTTCCCTCTCCCTCCCCTCCTCCCCTACCTCCCACTAACACCCTATCCCATACCATTTCTGCTCCCCAGGGAGAGTGAGGTTCTCCATGGGGAGTCCCCAGAGTATGTCATATCATTTGGGATAGGGCCTAGGCCCTTCCCCATGTGTCTAGGCTGAGGGAGCATCCCTCTATGTAAAATGGGCTCCCAAAGTCCATTCCAATGCCAGGGATAAGTACTGATCTACTACAAGACGCCCCATCTATTTCTGAGGCCTCCTCACTAACACCCATATTCATGGGGTCTGGATCAGTTCCATGCTGTTTTCCCAGTGATCAGCCTGGGGGTCAAGAGCTCCCACTTGTTCAGGTCAGCTGTTTCTGGGGTTTCATCAGCCTGGTTTTGTCTATTTTGCTCACCACTCTTCCTTCTCTGCAACTGGATTCCAGTTCATTTCAGTGTTTATCTATGGGTATCTGCTTCTACCTCCATCAGCTGTTGGATGAAGTCTCTAGGATGGCATATAAGTTAGTCATCATCCTCATTATCAGGGGAGGGCATTTAAGGTAGCCTCTCCACTGTTGCTTAGATTCTTAGTTAGTGTCATCCTTGTAGATCTCTGGACCTTTCCCTAGTGCCTGATTTCTTTTTTAAACCTATACTGGATCCTCTCTGATGGTATCTCTTATTTTGTTCTCCTCTATTCTTTCCCCTATACCGCTTTCCTGCTCCTTTATGTCCTCCTCACTCCTCCTCTTCTCCCCCTGTCATTCTCCTAGCTCCCTCTCCTCTCCCCCTATGCTCCCAATTTTCTCAGGAGATCTTGTCCCTTTCCCCTTCTCTGGGGGGCCATGTATGTCTCTCTTAGAGTCCTCCTTGTTGCCTGACTTCTCTAATAGTGTGGATTGTAGGCTGGTAATCTTTTGCTCTATGTGTAAATCCATATATGAGTGAGTGCATACCATGTTTGTCTTTTTGTGACTGGGGTACCTCATTCAGAATTGTTTCTTCCAGTTCCATCCATTTGCCTGTGAATTTCAAGATTCCATTGTGAAAATATAGAATGCTTCACCAATTTGTGTGTCATCCTTGCGCAGGTGCCATGGTAATCTCTGAATCATTCCAATTTTAGTATATGTGCTGCTGAAGTGAGTACCATTCATTCATTTTTTGTATACAAGAATATATTGTATGTTGAGCATAACTCTTCTACCCCACCTTCCCCTTTCTTTCTTCTCCCATGGTGTCCTGGAGAGTTTAATTCTATGTATTTCACATATAGATAGAACATGAATTTTAGTACCTGTTTATAATCTGAGGAGAAATGAAAGAAAGCATTTGATGTTTTTCTGAGAGTAGCTTAATTAACTTAATATGATTGATTACAATTGTATTCATTTCCTTGCATATGATCTAAATTTATTCTTCCTTATGGCTAGAAATTATTCCACTGTGTATATATGCCACATTTTCTCCATCTATTCTCTTGTCTCATGTGTGTGTGTGTGTGTGTGTGTGTGTGTGTGTGTGTGTGTGTGTATGTGTGTGTGTATGCTAGAAAATATTAATAAATTCTAGCTGTTAGCCTATGATGAAAAATGTTAATATACTTTTCCTAATCTGAGACTATCTTTTCACTCTGTGTCATCTTATGTACAAATATCTCATATTTGTCACAGTTCCATTTGTCTATCTTTGCTTTCATAGGCCTTGATTTGGGTGTTATATCCAAGAAGCTGTTGCCAAATTCAATTCATGAAGCCTTCCCCCATGTTTTTGTCTGACTGCTTATGAAGCAGCTAAACTGTCACTATCTTGTAGCGTTAGTTTTTTCATAGACACTGAGATCAAAAATTGATAAATGGGACCTCCTAAAACTGAGAAGCTTCTGTAAGGCAAAAGACACAGTCAACAAGATAAAATGGCAGCCCACAGACTGGGAAAAGATATTCACCAACCCCACATCTGACAGAGGAATGATCTCCAAAATATACAAAGAACTCAAGAAGCTACTCTCCAAAACACCAAACAATCCAATTTAAAAATGGGGTACAGAACTAAATAGACAATTCTCAATAGAGGAATCTAAAATGGCTGAAAGACACATAAAGTGTTCAACATCCTTAGCCATCAGGGAAATGCAAATCAAAGCAACTCTGAGATACTATCTTACTCCTGTCAGAATGGCCAAAATCAAAAACACCAATGACAGTTTATGCTGGAGAGAATGTGGAGAAAGGGGAACACTTCTCCACTGCTGGTGGGAGTGCCAACTTGTACAATCACTTTGGAAATCAGTATGGCAACTCCTCAAGAAAATGGGAATGAGTCTAACACAAGATCCAGGTATTCCACTCCTAGGCGTATGCCCAAAAGAAGCACATTCATACAACAAGGGCATCTGTTCAACGATGTTCATAGCAGCACTATTTGTAATAGCCAGAAACTGGAAGTAGCCTAGATGCCCATCTACTGAAGAATGGATAGAGAAAATGTGGTACATTTACACAATGGAGTACTACTCAGCAGAAAAAACAAAACAATGGAATCTTGAAATTTGCAGGAAAATGGATAGAACTAGAAGAAACCATTCTGAACGAGGTAACCCAGTCACAAAAAGAAAAAACATGGTATGTACTCACTCATATCCAGATGTTAGACATAGAGTAAAGGATTACCAGCCTACAATCCACACTGCCAGAGAAGCTAGTAAACAAGGAAGGACTCTAAGAGAGACATACATGGTCCCCTGGAGAAGGGGAAAGGGTCAAGATATCCTGAGCAAATTGGGAGCACAGGAAGAGGGGGGAGGGAGCTAGGAGAATGAGAAGGGGAGAAGAGGAGGGATGCAGAGGACATGAGGGAGCAGAAAGGTTGAGTCAGGAGAAAAATAGAAGATAACAAGAATGGAGATACTATAATAGAGGGAGACATTTTAAGTTTACAGGCACAAGGGAAATGTCTGGAGAGCTACAAAGGTGACACTAACTAACAATCTAAGAAGCAGAGGATAGGCTACATTAAATGCCCTCCCCTGATAATGAGATTGATGAATGACTTATATGCCACCCAATAGCCCTTATCCAACTGCTGGTAGAAGTAGAAGCAGAGACCTACAACTAATCACTGAACTGAACTGGAATCTAGATGCAGAGAAGGACGAATGAAGAGCAAAGGGGTCCAGACTAGGCTGGTGAAACCCACAGAAACAGCTGACATGTACTTTGGAGAACTCTTGCTCCCCAGCCTGATAGCTGGGATACCAGCATGGGAGTGATCTAGAACCCAGGAACATGGGTTTCAGTGAGGAACCCTCAGAAACCTATGGGACTTCTTATAGTGGTTCAGTACTTATCCCTAGCATAGGTGTGGACTTTGGGAGCTCATTCCACATACAGGGCTACTCCCTGAGCCAAGAAACATGGGGGTGTGCCTAGGCCCTATCCCAAAGGATACAATAGACTCTGATAACACCCTATGGAAGGCCTCACCATCCAGGGAGACCAAAAAGGATATGTGATAGGTAGGGTTTTATTTGGGGTAGTGGTAGGGGAGGATGGGAGGGAGAAGGGAACTGGGATTGTCATGTAAAACAATCTTGTTTCTAATTCAAATAAAAAATGAATGACTCTTATATTTTGTTTGTGTGCCTAGCCTTTAACGGCTGAGCTATCTCTCCAGCTCAAGAATGACTCTTTTTATGTGTGTGGGTGGATTGCTTTCATGTATGTTTGTGTACAAAGTCTGTGCCTGGTGCCTCTGGAAGCCAGAAGAGGATGACTGATTTTCAGAAGGTTGGGGGCTACCATGTGGGTGCTAAGACTGGAATTCAAGTTTCTGGAAGAGCAGCTAGGATTCTGAACCACTGGGCTATTTCTTAAGACCCTTTTGTAGGGGGTGCTGTAGCCATGCCTGCTTTGAGGCTGGCTACAGGTGTGCCTGACCCCGCCATCAAGGGCGTGTTCAGGGTAATGTAGGGAAGGTTTAAGAGTGAGCAGTGCTCATGTGGTGGTCCCTTCTTTCACTTTCATCTTCGGCTTGGTGTACTTGCTGCTGCCCTGCTGGCTGGTTAGGTCGCTCTGTAAGTAAAGCTTTTCCCTATTAAATTCCCTTGTATTTTTACCTGGGTCCATATTGGTAATTTCCCACATTAACTGGTTGTCAGGAGTGGGATCTTGTAAACCTAGGCTATGTTTGGGAGAGCCTGAGGTTCCCACCTGGATGGCAGACTAGGATGGAAAAGTGCTCTCTCTCTCTCTCTACAGGTGCACCTGGCTCGCAGCTGACCTGCTGTGCCACACAGCAGGTCGCTGATGCTGGGCCTCTCAGAACAGTCCTCCAGCTGGAGGAGTTCTCCTGACCTTCTATGGTTTTACCACTGCAGTTTCTTGCTTCGTGCATGGGACTGGCCTGGATTTTGGCCTACCCATGCCCGGAGGCCTCCTGCCCTTGAGCAGAGTAGGCCTTGGGTGTAGGCCTCAGCTTTCAGCACAGTTCACAGCTTCCACTGGCTATGAAGGCAGTAAAGTTGCGTCTCTTTCAGTGGTTGAGGCCTCAAGGCTGTACACTTCCAGCTAAAGCACAGCCCCCTGTGTGACCTTAGCTCTATCTCCGCTGCTGGCATCTTGCCTGACTGACTGCTGCCAAAGGCTTCATGGACTAGCTGAATGCCTGCACCACCTGCTGGTCAAAGATACTTACTGCATCTAGAATTGAAATCAGATAAAATCATGTCAGAATATTTATAATTTGCTAAAATTGGTAATATTTTTGCTCATTATGTGAATCCAATGTTCAAGGAGGACGTTAATCTGTCAATTACCTGCCTATATGCAGTAATGGCAGTTAGCTTGCTGATACAAATAACATTACTAGTCAGAGTTCTCAGGAACAGGGACAAAGATAACCTCACCACCTGCTTACAGGAAATAACAGCTTTACAAAATGAGGTTTTGGAGAACAGATTAGGTCAGACCACAATTGTTTAGCAAGTGGAACAGAAGTTGGATAATAAGCTTGGCTCTGTCTCCAATATTTTAAAGACACAGCTATCTGTTCCCCAGCATATTTATGATAAGATAAACACAGAGAGATCCTCCATGTCTGAAGTGTTAGAGGCTAGGCTGTTAGAGGACCATGACGAAACAAAGAATATCTGTAGTCAGCTAGATACTCAGATAGGCTCTGTGTCCCAGAAATTAGATGCAAAGGTGCAAAATACCCAGGATAGGGTTGAAGAATTGAACAATGCCATTCAATCAATTATTGAAGCATCTAAGGCAGCAGATCACAAATTTGAGTCTAGATTCGAATGTTTGGAAGGTATTTTACAGAACAGGGCTGGCACATTAGATAGGTCCATATGGTCGATTGCTGATGACTCAAAATCAGCAAATCATGACCTCAAATCTAGACTCCAATACCTAGAAGGTAGTTTTCATACCATCCAGATGCTAAGGAGGAGCGTATTAAAGATCTAGAAAAACATGTAGAGGAGCAGTTAGAGTAATTTACAGATTCACTAGCATGCTTGGAATCTTTTATGATGCAGGAAATTGAAACTTTTCATGAGGATATCTTTACTAGGCTTAAAGATCATTGGGATGCCTCAGAGGCAGAATCATTCCTATCTGAGGCACCTCCTCCACCCAGGTATCATGACTATTCTTCTAAGGTTGTTACTTGTACACCATTAATATACCCAGTTACCATGGTAGAAAAACCAGCTTCCAAGAAACACCTTCAGGGACAGATGGCTTATGTATTGCAAACTACACAACTGAAGGATCTTAAGAATATTAAAAAATCAGTTGTCTTATATGGTCTCCATAGCCCATATGTAAAACAGCTATTACATTCATGGGCAACCTTTAACAGGGTAATACCCACAGATTGGGAATGATTGGTGGCAGCTGTACTTGAGAATTCATGCCAAATACAATGGAGGGCATTGGTCAGGAAGGGAGCGAAGCTCCTTGAGCATCAAGGCATAAAGGAAGGTTTTGAAGCCCCCATAGATAAGATTCTTGGTGAGGGTATTTATGCTCACCTATAGGCTCAGGCTGAATATGATGACCATATACTGTCCCTATGCAGGAACGCAGCATTAAGCCCCTGGGATAAGGTTTGTGAGCCACACGGGTCTGCCAGGCCCACTAGCACAAGGCATTGATGAGATTGATTGTTTATTAATTGGAAGTGTGCTAGAAGTCCCAGAATTTCATAAGAAACATCATGTAAATAGCAAAGGTTTGAAAAAGGACTTCTCCATCACTTGGCAACAAGCCAAGGATATAGTGAAAAACTGTCCTCCTTCTTCTTTTTACAATCAAACTCCATTGCCAGCAGATTGTAATCCTAAGGGCATTCAGAGAAATGAAGTTTGGCAGATGGATGTCTTTCACTTTGCAGAATTTGGAAATTTGAAATATGTGCATCATACTATAGATACATTTTCAGGGTTCCAATGGGCTACTGCTCTTAACTCTGAAAAAGCTGATTCTGCTATTACACACCTGCTAGAAGTGATGGCAGTTATGGGTATGCCTGCACAAATAAAAACTGACAATGCTCCAGCATATGTCTCCACTAAATTGGAACAGTTTTTCAAATATTATAACATAAAGCATGTCACCGGTATACCACACAATCCTACAGGACAAGCAGTGGTTGAGAGATCTAATAGGACACTAAAGGAGATGCTCCATAAACAGGCTTGGAAGACTACCCCCCACCCCCCGCAAACATAAGTTGCATAATGTTTCATTAACACTAAACTTTCTTAATGCCAATGAGAAAGGACAAACAGCTGCCCAAAGACACTGGACTACAGAAAAACTGCTGAACTGAATCAGCTGGTATACTTCAAAGATGTACTAACTTCTGTTTGGAAATCAGGACATGTGTTACGATTGGGTAGGGGTTTTGCATTGGTTTCCACAGGAGAAGAAAACTTTGGATACCATCAAAGTTGATCAAGATTTGAGTTGAAAAGGAAAAACTTCTCAACCAGGAGAAATGATAGGTATTCTACTAAGGTATATCTCATAAACTAAATGGAAACCTCCGAAAGGAAAGGGAAGTGTTTTGCTTTTATCTTCACAGGAAAACTCATCTCCAGAAGTCAAAGGACACTCACTGCATGGGTGGATACTTGAGATGATAAGGTAGCTCTAACCATCAAACAAAAGGAACATACCATATAATAAACTTTACAGCTGTCTCACAGAGAACTCTTTTTCTCTTTATTTCCTAGTCCCTATTCAATTAAACCAATGCTGGTTTTGGAGGTGGATTTGGCTTTCCTCCTCTAAAATCCAAGCATGTCGTTTAGCTAAACTTTAGAGTTTCTGTATTGTATCAAGAAGTCAATTGATGTAATATAGAATAAGAGAAGAACTTGGGGACTGTCTTTGTCTCTTCTTGGATCTTTCTTTCAAGGTGTATATCCTCTCATAATTGTTATGCTCCCATGTTTGCCTTTTCTAGTATGCATACTTACACAAGCAAACATTTCTCTGCTAACATTTATGTTTGAGTCCCACACAGCTAATGAAGACCTGCCTCACAGTAATCCCTGGACACCCCGGAAAGAAAATGGGCCACACCTCCTTGACTGCACTGGATCCAACTTGCTCCATTTTAACTGACACTCGGGCCAGAGCTTCGGATACTGACTTCAATCAAGTTGAGTATTTCAAGTGAGATCCTCAATCAAGCGAATCCCATCTAACATGGACTGGATACAATCCATTCAAGACTTTCACTATACTAACATTTTCTTCCTACATGACCCCACGAGGCTATCGTTGTCCCATTTCAGCAGGAAGTAACTTGGAGGATGCTACACCCCCTTCTCCATTGTTGTCATTTAGGATAGTATATATACCTAGTTAGGGACCGCTTCCTATTGTTTATGGTTGGTATTGGAAGGAGGTGTTCAGGCTTGGACACCTCTTTCAGATGATTTTAGTGTTTAGTTAAAGTAGACATAGTTAGCATGTGACATAAGCAGATTTTTGTATCTTCTTATATTTCACCTTTATGATTGTTAATTTTGGATACTTTACACTGTTAAGTTTTAATCATCTTTTAGACTAAAAGGGAAATTGTAGGGGATGTTTTAGCTATGGCTGCTTAGGGGATGGCTACAGTGTGCCTGACCATGTCTGCAAGGTGATGTAGGGAAGGATTAAGAGTGAGGGATGCTCACATGACGGCCCCTTCTTTTGCTTTCATCTTTGGCTTGCTGTACTTACTGCTGCCCCGCCGGCTAGGTGGCTCTGTAAGTAAAGCTTTTCCCTATTAAATTCCCTTGTATTTTTACCTGGCTCTGTATTGGTAATTTCCCTTTTTCTAACATGTTTTGGTGAATGTGTTTAGTTTTTCTATGGATACAATAAAATAAAGCACCAATTTGAGGTTGTAGTCAAAAGAAGGACACTCCCTTAAAACTGTCTCCTATTGTGAGACCTCAGAACAATAGTGAGCTAGCCCAGGTTCCTTTTGAAACATAATAAATTCATAGCCTCTTTTAAAGGAACTTACCTTATATTGATAAAAATATTCTAAAAAATCATAAATAAACTTTGATCTGTGTGCTTTCAGTATGGAAGGCTTTCTCTTAAATTATAAAGCATCGCAAAATTTTTAAATACTTGTCTTTGAGGCTTTCTGTCTCATTCTGGCCAGGTTGCAATTGCTAAAATTTTGTATTTGGGATATGGTACAATTGAAAAGATACAATGTGCATGCCCAGAACTATTAGCAATTTCCTGGGGGAAAGCATTGGCTATTTGGTAATGAAGAGATAGTATTTCAAAGTTTAACATTAAGCTATAATTCTGGAAAAAGTCCAAAACACCCCCAATCAAAGATCTTCAGATTTAACGAATATGGCCTTATACTCTGTCTCTCTTGAGACAAAATGTAGGACCAAGGCCCAAATAATTGCTTTGTGATAATACATTATTTCAGAATCAAATGAAGTGTAAGTAATTTAATTCTGAAAATATGCTGGTAGGAGAATGAAGTGATTTTCTAAAATGAGATCCCAATTCTATGAAATCCACCTAAAATAAATAGCTAAGCATTTTTTACCTCCCAAACACACACTGAAGAGTGATTCCCATTGATTGTTGACAATAGTGGCTCTTTAGAAAATTGCTAATGCCACAAAAAGAAAGGTTGAGAGAATGATTTAAACTTAATGATATTGTGTTAGGGTTTTATCACTGTGAAGAGACAATATGACCATAGCAACTCTTAGATGAAAACATTAATTGGGAGTGGCTTATAGCTTTGAGTTTCAGTTCATTGTCATCATGGTGATATGCAGGTACACAAAGTGCTGCAGTAGTATCTGTGAGTTCTACATCAAGATCTACAAGCAACATAGAAAGGGGAGAGAGAGAGAGAGAGAGAGAGAGAGAGAGAGAGAGAGAGAGAGAGAGAGAGGACATGGAGAATGAGAATCCATGTATAGCTAGGTCCCAAGTGACAGAATTTACTCTGACTAGTAAAATTCTAGGACAAGTTGACTTAATAGATTTTTGTTTCTAGTTTAGAGAACAAAGCTTAGATTGCCCCTCTGGGATTCTATTTTCTCTTATGTATATGCTGTACTCACATGTATGTCAATTCCTTCAATAAAGACAGTTGTTTCTTCTCAGAAGACTAGGTTGATGACGTATTGGTATTACAAACAATTGGTATGCATACACGGAGGAGGAGCTGTAAAAGGGCTACATTGTAAGGCTTATGTCACAAGGCAACCCCAAAGCTCTGGAAAATGGCATCCTATTAGGTGGTTTGTTGCTAATCATCAACCCTTTGTTTCCAGGGACTTTTCCACAGTTCTTGAAGTCAGTTGGCATGATGAACATCCTGGCAACACTAGCAGAAAGAACTCAGGCTTTGTGTGGGGACTTTTGTCATTGTACAAGATTAGATATGGTCAAGGTTTGTTTTAGTAAGAAGGATGAAAACTTTGAAAAAAATCCAAAGATCCAATCCATGTCAGTAGAATGATAAAAACACTCTTGGACATGAAATTATGATATTTTCTCATAAACTACAGAGGATTTTAGTTTGCTAGACATTTTTGTGTCATTAATTTTAATAGTATATGGTACACTTCAAAGAGTTCCATTGAATTTATTGCGCTGTAGTTTAAAGTTGTTCTGTAAATTACTTCTAGAGGCATTATGAGTTTGCCTTTGCTCTAATAATGTTCATTTCTCTTTCCTCAGACCCCCCACTTAATTTGCCTGTTTCACTATTTAAGTTGTTTCTAAATTAAGTAATTTTAAGCAAATATTCTCACACTAATCTCCAAGAAGAATTGTAAGATAGCCACAATTAATTCACTAATTTCCTTTATAGTCTAATTAGCAGACGTTATCCGATTAATATGAAATAACCTAGAAAGAGTTCATAGAATAGTTTCAGGAACATGAACTTTCAGCAAAATGTAATTTTTGCTTTGAATTATTTTAATCATGCATCACACAAAGAGTCTAATTGCTGCTCCTACAGAGTTACCTTATAGTTGTTCACAATCTAATTCAAGGTTGTTTTTCTTTACAAATGTTTCATGATCATATTTCCCTAAAATCAATTCACTGCAGCCCTAACCTGTGAGCAAATGGATTCTTGCCTGTTTGACAGATCTATATTAATTTGCATTTGGAAGCCCGAGGCTATCATTGCTCTGTGACCTGGGCTTTAAAGTCATTCAGTTAATGCCCTCATTTTCTCTTCATGCTCATTGTTCAATTTAATAATTATTTATTTATTAAGGAGTTTTGGCTCCTTAGTAGACTTCCAAACAAATCTCTCAGCATTATGGCCTAATTTTTCTCTTTAGCATTTTAGAAGATGGAGAAAACTTTTGGGAGTATAACTAGCAGGAGAGAATGATGTGGCAAAATTATAATTTGTGTGTGTGTGTGTGTACGTGTGCATGTATGTATGTATGTGTGTGTGAACCTCAGAAATCACTGCAAACAAGAGAACTCAGGGTGAGCACAGTTATTAACATTTCTTCAGGGAAGGGTGTGTTAGTTCGGGGGTCAGATAAAGGTAACCATGAGATACTGGTTGTTAAGGAAGCATCACTTTGGAGATACCTCTAATGAGAGATGACACATTCCTTGTAGGAGGGTCTTATGACACAGGACAAATAGCTGAAGATATGCACGTTTCCAGGATAGCTGCAGGATAGCTGTCATGGAGCACAGAGCTTCAGCATTCCAAGTAGTTGCTTGGTTTCACTGTAGCAGTTAGCTACTTGCAGCCAACATCATTTATCTGATTTATGTGACTAAAAATTTGACCTTAATTATACTGAATGACAAGCACAATGAAAACTGGAATCCAAGCCTTTGAACTTAGAGTCCAGGTCATTACTTACGTCATTCTCTGATGAATTAATTTAAAACCTATTCATTATATGGCCATTTTCCTTTCTTAAAACCATTGAATAAGTGACCCATGTGGTTATTTTTCTCTTGTGCCTTATTATGTCTCTCATTATTATTTCTCTCAACTAGGGAGAATATGATGTGAATTAGTGTAGTTTTGGTTTCAAATACTGGGTACTGTTTGGCTAGTGTCCAAAAAATACTTTCCAAAGGTAATGTTTAGGTTAAAGCAGACTTGAGTGTGAGTGATGATCAGGAACAATGACAACATCTTCAAAGATTCTTGGGATGGTTGAAGTTTTAGTCATTCACAGTGTTCACTGTCCATTAGAATCCTTAGGGGAGACTTGAAGACACAAGGCCACCTAGGCTGTATGATCAAATGCTATTGGGGTTCTCAGGTGCAGCTAAGACAAAAGACAATTTGATTTAGTGCAAATATGTGAGGGTAATATGCAAAACATACAGGGCATGAATAAATAGCTGTTTTCTGAATGGCAGTGGTGATGATGTGTTGGTAGTGATGAGGATGGAAGAAGACAATGTCTACCCAGGTTATATGTGTATCTATAGCTTCTATAGTTCTTATCGTCTCAGGTATGTCACCAAATATGAAAGAAATAGTTTCTCTGACTGAACCAGGTGGATGTATTCTCTGAAATTCAGTAAATATATAGTGCCTAGAGATGAATTATTCATAAACTCACCACATCAAAAATTCATTTATCTGATATGAAGAATAAATTACATTAAATATCTTAAAAGTTCTCATTATTCAGTCATAGTTGTTTTTCCATTTTCCCTTCTGATGTGAGAGTTCTCTTCTCCTGCCCTAGGAATAATTGTGATCTCAACAGGATGTTAAATTACTCAGAAGTTAGTATCTGTGAAAGGTATCATTTTATAAAATGAATTTTAATTAACCATTTGATCTTTCTCTTTCCCTGGAGTAAGCCTCTTTTACAATCGTTCTTGTGTTTTGCATATTATAATATTAGAAAAATGACAGGACCTGATCTTTCTTTTTCTGAACTTTTCAGAGAGAAAATAAAGCTACACATTTATTCAATGGTAAATGACTCCTGAATAACATTTTTCTATCTCTGACAAAAATTTTCCTTTGACACATTATCCTTTGAAACATGAATTTTTGACATATACCCTCACATTTCTGCTATTGGGTAATTCTGCTCATACTGTACATCCAGAGTTAGAACATGTGGTCAACAACGTGGAGGTACACAGCATGGGTGGAGGTACACAGCATGCAAACTTGCACTATATCCCCCCGTCCCTGTGTTCTTAATGACCAACACAAAGTCAAAAGACTTTTCATTATGAATACGAAACAACTGGGGAGAGAGAAGATTGCATCTGCTAGGCTTCTGCATGTTCCCTCTGGGAGAGGCTTTCCATTCACTTCGAATTAATTTGGAGATAAGGAGCAATTTGAGCTCAAAGAGTGCTTTGTTAGGGAGAGCTATTTAAACTCATCATAGCCAGACTGACCAGAGGCAAAATTATTCTGGACATTATATATAATATGCATAGGCTGGCTGAATTTAAAGCCACAAATAGAGGACTCGAGTTAGGAAAGAAAGGTACATTTATTTTTATTTTTCAATGCTAGAAGAAGATGGGCATAGGACTGTAACTGACTGAGAACCCAGCAGATTTGGATTTTGGCAGTTCAGACAACATGAGTAGCAAAGGGTGAATGAAACCAATTGAAGAAATACCAGCCGCAGATGTTTATTGAGAAGGGTCTGAATTTGGGGGGAGGGAATTAATTGGAAATATTTTTACTTTTAAGATCATCTATATTAGTTGACTCTTTCTGATCACTTGGTATCATTTGGGACAGATTCCTATACTCCGGTATATGCTATAATGTGGATGAGTCTTGAGGACGTGATATGAAGTGAAATAGGAGGGCAGCCACAAAGGGTCTCACATATTGCAGGAGCTCTGTGACTAGAGGGATCTAAAATAGTAAATCTCAGAGAAATGGCATACAAAGGTGTTTGCTAGCACCAGAAATAGAGAGGTGGGGTAGGGGCGTTATTAAATACCACGAACTGACTTTGTAAAATGAGGGGTTCTGGAGATCAGTGGAGATGGGTGCCCGACATCATGATTGATAATAGCTGGTAGAAATTATGTTATTTGTAGTTTACTACAATTAAAAATGCTGTTCTTACATTTTTATTATTGAATTGGATAATGATTCAATGAGTGTTTATTGTATGATTAACTGTTATTACCAATATGCTATTTATATTTGGAAGGTATAAAATGTATTGAAAATGATAACAAAAGGTTTATGAAAAATTCATGTGTCTTAAACTACCCGAAGTAAGCCAGCACAGAAAGACAAACATTGCATGTTCTCATTAGCTATGTAAGCTAAATTTAATTTCATGGAGGTAGAGAATAGAGCAGTGACTGTTAGAGACTGGCAAGGGGAGAAGAGAAGAAGGATACAAAGAATGATAAAGCTTTGATCTTTCACGCCTGAAGGGTCAGAAATGGGGAGAGACATTCATCTCTCACTGATCCATTTTTGTCACCTTTCTTTGGGGTGTCTTACTTACTGCAGAGGGGGGAAGGATAATACATTTGACCTGACCAGTCACTTGGGTCTATTGTGGCTGTTGTAGCTCACAGACTAAGATGGACAGACTGCTATTATTACTATCTTTCGAGACTGCTTTTTGACTGGGCCCCTTTGTGGGTAGCCTGAACTGTCTCTCGACACAGTTCTCTGAAGATGCAGACAGCTTCAGATGTCTCCTTTCTCAGACACTTGTCGTCTGCTGTCTGTTGGAAGGCTGTCTTCTGAGTCCATGGTGTCTAGGAAAGTCTCCCGAGTGAGCGCCTGCCACCAGGTCCTCCCACCTCCTTCCCAGCTGCTTGTCTTCTCACCAAGCCTCCCCTCCCCCATGCTCTTTAAATAGATAGAGAAGGCAGAACAGAAACTAACCTGAGGTTAAGGATTTGGGAAGCAGCTTCCCCATCTGGCAACCTGTTGTAAAGTGTGGTAGCTTGTTTACTTTTTGGAATAGGTTATAAATCCACATGGCTCCATCTGTACCCATAACCAGAGGTAAAGAGGAAACACTTTCCATGCTGTCTGTCTCTAGCTTCCCAAAGACAGAGTTTCATCTTGTTTTGTTCGTGATTCCAGAAAGATTTTTAGTACAGTCAAACCTGTATTACCCTTTCTCCACTGACACAAAGAGAAACACTCTGTCTATACTACTCTGTGCCAGTTTTACCACTCACATGGACTTGTATCAGTTTCTATCAGCACATAAAAGCCATTTTGTTATATTCTTAAACTTCATATTACTGTTATTTATTCAGCCAATTACCTTTGATGACATTTGCATTGCTTTGTTCCAGTGCTGTTTCAAAAAATATTGAACTACATAACATTGCTTTGCATAAGTATATCTGTAGACTGTACATTTGCAGGTAGAGTTTTTGTATTTTATGGGATCATTTTCTAAAACTGAAATTGCCATACTGAAGGACAAGTGCACTTGTGTTTTTTGTTTACTTGTTTTCTGAGTCAGGTGTAACCCATCCTGGCAGGAATGAAGCTGTTCTAAAGAGGCCTGTCCTTCTGACTATTCTATGGAAAGGATAGATCCCAAGAAACTGGAATGTCCCTAGGGATCTCATGCTAAGAGAAGGAAAACACTGGGAGCCTGGTGCTAGTTAGCATGTGGGGCTTGCCTCCTGGAAAGAGATTTTTATGCCATGCTTATCAATGCATACCTCTTCCCTTCTATTTAAACATAAACCTCACATAGAAAGCTGAAATTGGTGGGGTGGTAGTGGTGGTGGTGCAGGATCATTGAACATCTAGTGTGGTTGAGCATAGAGTTTTAGAAGTTCCAGAGACAAAGCTCTGACTCTAACAACTCTGGTAGCATAGGGTCCCAATGTATGGTCAAGGCTGGCCTTGAACTTGTTATCTGGCAGCCTCCAGCCTCTTAAGTGCTAACATTGTGGCCTGTGTCACATGTTCAATGTATTTGTAGTTTTAATAAATGCCGAACCAAAATCACCCATACATCTGTGCTCTAATTAGTAAGATAAAGAAATACGTGAAACTCCTAATATAATATGTTATAAATAATTTTTCTTTATAACTCAAGTATAAAACATATCCTCTTGGAAAATTTATATCATTTGCTGAGTTTTCTAAGGTTCTAATACTTTCTTATTGATTTATAGAGTCCATCATGTAATATTAAATTTAGTGGGGCTGGAAAGTTGGTTCAGTGGCTAAGAACACTTGTTGCACGTGAAGAGGATGTGGGCTTGATTCCCAGTACCCAAATAGTGTATCACAACTATCTATAATTCTGGTTCCAAAAGATCTGACACCATCTTCTGACCTCCATGGGCATATACATAAATGCAGACAAAGCATTCACACACACAGAATAATAAATCTAATATAAAACAATTAGCTCCATTCATGGTAAGATTTGGAGAGACACAGAGAAAGACAGAGAGGGAGGGAGGGAGAGAGACATACAGGCTCACAGAGAGGCATAGACAGAGGGGTAGAGAGGGACAGAGACAGGGACAGAGGGAGAGATACACAGAGACAGATAGATACACACACACACACACACAAAGAGAGAGAGAGAGAGAGAGAGAGAGAGAGAGAGAGAGAGAGAGAGAGGGAGGGAGAGAGGGAGAGAGAGAGAGAGAGAGAGAGAGAGAGAGAGAGAGAGAGAGAGAGAGAGAGAGAGAGAAAGATTGGGGGAGTGAGGGACAGAGGGGGAGAGAGGTATTTTTCATATTCTTTCCTAATCCCCAAGACATTTTTCAATGAAGATGGACCATTACAGATGGACCATTACAGACGTCTTTGTTGCTTCCAGGTTTCAGCATTTATGAATGCAGTTGCCATAAGTATCTCTGTGCAGATTTTTGTGTGAACAGTCTTCAGCTCTTTTGTGTGAATATAAGGAACTATGATTGTGGAACATACAATATGAGTATGAGTGGAAAAGGTGGATAGCCCTTTCTTGTTCCTGATTTTAGTAGAGACACCCAGTTTTCCCCATTTATATAATACTGGATATGGGCTTGTTAAATATATTCTTTATTATGTTGAAATACATTTCTTCTATTCTCAATTTCTTCGGGACTTATAACATGAAGGGTTGTTGGATTTGACAAAAGCCTTTTCTGCATCTAATAAGATAACAATGTGATTTTTATTCTTGGGGCCATTTACATAATTTATAACATTTGTTGATTTATGTGTATTGAACCATCCTTGCATCTCTGAAACAAAGCCAACTTGATTACAGTGAGTGATCCCTAGGATGATTCTTGAATTTGATAACTATTCTGCTGAAAATTTTTGAGTCTCTGTTTATGAAGGAGATTGGTCTGTAATATTCTTTGTTGTATTTTTTTTGTTTTTGTTTTTGTTTTTTTGAGACAGGGTTTCTCTGTGTAGCTTTGGAGCCTATCCTGGGACTCACTCTGGAGACCAGGCTGACCTCAAACTCACAGAGATCCACCTGCCTCTGCCTCCCAAGTGCTGGGATTAAAGGCATGTGCCTCCGATGCCCAGCTTCTTTGTTGTATCTTTATGTGATTTTGTATCATGGTAATGTTAGCTTCATAAAAATTTACTAATATTCCTTCCTTTTCTATTTTATGAAATAGTTTGAGAAGACTGGCATTACTCATTCTTTAATGGTCTAGTAAAGTTCACTTATTTTAGTTGGAAGATTTAAAAAATTATATGCAAGTAATAGTATGTGAACTCAGCAGACTTTATTTATATATTTAGGAACATATATAAATATACATATATACACACATATATACATACATATAGGAACACACACATTAAAGTATGCACAATTAAAGAAAAAGGGAAAGAAGGGGTACATGGAGGATTTTCGGGGAGCATAGAGAAGGGAGAAAAAATTATGTAATTTTATTTTAACTTCAAAAGATACAAAAATTAATAAGTAATTACTGCTTGAATTTTACTACTTATACAGAATTATTTAAATTGTTATCTTATTTTGGTTTAATTTTGATAGTACATATGCTTCTAGAAATTCACCCATTTCTTTTAGAATTTCTGATTTAGTGGAATATATATGGTAAAAGTTAATGGTTTTCTGATTTCCATTGATAGTTGAACTGGTATCCTCTTTAATCTTTAATTTTCTTGAATTAGGTCTTTTTTTTCCCTTTTGATTAGTTGTCAGTCTTTTTTATCTTTTCAAAGAACCAACTCTGTGTTCATTGATTCCTTGTATTTTGCTTGTTTTCCATTTCTTTAACTTCAGCTCTGATCTTAGTGATCACTTTCCATACATGAAGGGATGTTGGATTTGACAAAAGCCTTTTCTTCATCTAATAAGATAACAATGTGATTTTTGTTCTTGGGCCATTTACATAATTTATAACATTTGTTGATTTATGTGTATTGAACCATCCTTGCATCTCTGAAACAAAACCAACTTGATTACAGTGAGTGATCCCTAGGATGATTCTTGAATTTGATAACTATTCTGCTGAAAATTTTAGAGTCTTTGTTTATGAAGGAGATTTGTTTGATAGAGGGTTTGGCTTGTTCTCTTTCCAGAACCCCAAGGTGTATCATTAAGTTACTTATGTGTCATTTCTCTGATTTTTTATTGTAGGTACTGAAAGCCATATAATTCCCTGTGAGAGAAACAGCTGACCTGAACAAGGGTTTGCTCATGGACCCCAGACTGATAGCTGGGAAACCAGCATAGGACTGTTCCAGACACCCTGAAGGAGGAAGTCAGTTTGGATGTGTGGCCAATCTATGGGGCCACTGGTAGTGGATCAGTATTTACCCCTAGTACACAAATGAACTTTGGGAGCCCTCTGCACATAGAGGGATACTCCCTCAGCCTAAACACACTGGGGAGGGTCTAGGCCCTGCTCCAAATGATATGACAGACTTTGAAGATCCCCCATGGAAGGCCTCACCCTTCCTGGGGAGCAGAAAGGTGTTGGGGTAGGGGGTCGGTGGAAGGGGGCAGGGGAAGGGGGAGGAAGAGGGAACTGAGATTGACATGTAAAAGAAGCTTGTTTCCAATTTAAAGAAAAAAAAAAAGAAAAAAAATTCCCTGTGAAGACTGCTATCAGTGTATTCAGTTAGTTTTGTCAACTAAACACACCAAGGAAGAGGGAACCTTGATAGGCTTACATCACTTAAATCAGATTGACCTCTGGGTATGTCTGTAGGGCAGACATTTCTCTCTGCTCTTGTCTATGATGTGACCATCTGCATCAAGCTCCTGCCACTGTGATTTCTCTGTTATTATGGATTGTGGCTTGGAATTTTAAGTAGAATAAACTTGTTACTTTTGTATGTTGCTTTTAGTTAGGATATTTGTCACAGCAAGAGCAATAGTAATAGCAGTAGCAATAACAAGAGCAATAGCAATAACAATCCAATGAAACAAAGGAGAAAATAGCATATACTAGGATTTTATTTAATAATAATAGAATAATGATTAGGATTGGAGAAAAATGGGCTAAGTGAGGATAATTTGATCATACTTGAAAACTAAACAAGAGAGGTGGATAGAATAATTAGGAGGGAAATGTTGGGCTATGAATGGAATTGTGCTGGCACCTTGGAGTCAGGTGCTAGATAGGAACAAGATCTTGACATAAGCTGATCCAATGACGTAAATGAATTATAAGCCTGTTAAATGGGTCATATGTGGGTGTTAATGCACATCTTCATTCTACTTTTTCTTCCCTCTGTACATTTTTGTGACTAATAGTTCTTCCTTCTTGTTGCTGTCATTTTAACTGCCTTTGTCCTTCAATTTTCTTATTTCATTTTGAAATTCAGCAATAGATCTTCAGTCAGCTATGCTACATAGTTTGTACTGATGAATCTGTTATTCAAGTATAGTTGCAAACTAATAGCTCACTCATAACTGTAAAAATGAGATGTATGGCCAACGCTAGAGTATGCAATATAATCTATTGTCTATCTCAGGATGCTTCTGGTAGTGAGAGGAGTTAGTATTGATAATTCCTTTGGGATAGTCTCAGAAAAGTCAGACGGAAGGTAAAGGTTCCCTATATAAAATCTACTTCCTAAAGATCTGGTTGTATTTTCTTCTTCCTCCGGGCATGCTTGGCACTGTCTGGGAAGATCCAGGATCAGATTATTTGCTATTTCAGAGCACAGCCTTAGTTGTGCAGGTAAAGTATCAGCTTGACAAGCTAAGTCTAGCATCTACATAGCATAGCAATAATATCTCTTATGCAAAGAGGTCATGTATGAGACTAATATGAAAGTGTTAGGTCCTAAAACATGGGACTGGAAAACATAATTGGGCAATGCACATGAGTAATAGTTGACAATAAATGGGCAGATCAGTATAAAATGGCTTTAGAAGAAATGCCAAAGTCAGAGCTATGTTGTTAAAAAATAAACTGAACCTTTTAGGAAGGGTAGAATCCCAGTATGTTACATAGAAGACATGGTAATGGTGGAATATATGGCTGGTCGTGGAGATTAAGGCCACAGAATCTGTTTAATCCTTGCTACTTCAAACTGTGGTTGGTCAAAGAAAACAGGAGCTGATTTTGCCAGTGGATTGGCAAAGGGAAGTTTTTATTGAAGAGACACTACAGCGAATCTGAGGACTTCCTGTGATTGGTGTTTTCTAACCTTGGCAACCATGAGTCTCTCTGTATTCTTCTCTGTATAAGAAACAATCATTATAGTCCATTTTCAGTATATGGTGTGTTTCAAACTCATCAAAGATCACAGGTAAGCAAAGGGCACTAAGTGCCTGTCTTTCCAGTTAGAAACTGGTTCCTCCTTGCCTGGGATCATTTTAGTTTATATTTTAGGCTTGAGAATTTACAGATGATACATGATGGAGCCCATGCAGCAGATAAAAGTGTGTGTGTAGGGGGAAGATCTCCACCTCCAGGAGGATGGGGAGTTTGGAATGGGGACTATGCCAGGCTGTAACTCTCTAAAGTACACAGCCAGTAGGAGAATTGCTTTGCATGAAATCAATGCACCATCCAGTTTTGCTTTTTGGCCAGGCTGACCCCTAATCCTGCATGATCATAAGGTAAAAACTGCCTCACTTTAGGTAGTCTCCTGAATTTGTTAATGGGGGGCAGGGAGAAACTTGCTTCTTACACCTATAATTACTTTGATTGGTGCTTCTGTGAAAGTTCATGGGGAACAATTCTACCATTAGTTCCCATTTGGTGTGACTGTCTTGCTGTTCTACTTGACATATTCCTCTCCTACTGTTGCTATCCATCCACACTTCTCTCTTATTCCCCTTTATCATCTCTTTCTTTCCTTGCTGTGTCTCTTATAATACAAATAATACAATACAAATAATACAATACAATACAGAAATAATACAAAAAAGGAATTTATTTTTCAGTTTTATCTACTGGATAGCATTTTATGCTTCTTCTTAATTAAAAGAGATCAATAAGCAGAATGTTTGTTTCACTCCATTTAACAAAGAGAACAGTAACAAAAGCTAAAGTGAATTACTTTGAACTTATATGGTGTTCAATTGATTTTTCTCCCTGTTCTGACAGATGATAGAGGCTTTTTTGGTGTTTCATTTTCCTGGAGGGAGGAAAGTTTTTTTCTTGATTTAAGAGTTTTAGTTCTACACAGGAGTTGATGCGCTCTATCATTATTGTCCCTTATAGCAAATTACCATCTGCATAAGGTGTGGAAACAGAAACATTAACATCTCAATTTTACTAACAGAAGTGTATGAGAACAGAGAAAGTAAGTGATGTATTCCAGATCAGACAGGAGTGTTAAAGTCGCCTTCACAGTTCAGTGCTCTGAATTAGCATTTTTGTGGTCTTAAAACATGTTTAAAGAATAACACAGCAAAGAAATTAACTTGACAAACACTCTCACAACACTTACCTGGTATCTTTTTATTTTAATGTTTTATAAGCTTGAGCCATGGATTTCCTTTCTAAAGAATAAACATTTCTGACATCTATCAACCATTTTAGACATTTGGAATTCTCCTTTCACCCTTAATGCTCTCATTGAAATTTTTTTCTTTTCTAGATGTAACCATTTCAGTTTCAATCATTCCCATGTTTGTTTGCTAAAGTTCTAATATATATGTATATGTATATCATATACATTCATTTTTATATAGTGTATATAGACAGTGTCTGGATATACACAAATAACCAAAGAAATAAATGCCACTTCTACAGATAGATACCTCAGCTTATATGTGCATGCTTCCATGCTGTGTAGTCTTTGCTGTTGAGCTGGTGGAGATAGTACCTCTGAGATTACATGTCAAAGTCTTCACTTTGCATTTAGACTCACTTTTCCTATGGTTTAAGGCATTTAATGATATTCACTATCCTTACTCTACTGAATGTTCAGTGTCTTTTCTTTGTTAAGTTTTCCTCCTGGCATAACAATCTTTAATCACTTCCTTCTCAGAAAATAGCATTACTGAGCCCTGCACTTAGATGCCTCACTAGTTAACAGTATGCACTCCTCAGAATCTAGCTTCTGTGAATCAACATGTGGAAGGGAGCCGTCCATACTGTTGCATGGAATAGAAGTTTTGTTTTCATTGTTGAATAATATTCAGTTGGAAAATCTCATGGTTGATTTATTCATTGTTGATATTTAGCAGTGTTTTTTACAACTAAAAATATAGCTACTTTAATGGAATTCAAACATTTAAATTCTCAGAAGTTAAAATTTAGTTCCTAACTCATAACATACTCAGAAACAGTTCCAAGTAGAACTTGAGAGATGAAAGAAGACATTCTTGAAAAATATGAGCATCTTCATGACTTCAAGTTGGGAAAGACTAAGTAAGTAGGATTTATAATACATTGATCATAAATTAAGTGGTTGATCATAAAAATTTAATAAAATTAAATATTTCATTTCTCCAAAAACATTACTAAGACAATTAAAAACAATTACTTCATGGATAACTTACTTGTAGCAATATGGTGTGAAAGAGGCCTCACTGAGAATGTATATATAACTCTTGTAAATCTATAAGGAAAAGACAAATTATACATAATTGGTGCAACTGCTTTGGAGAAAGAATACATAAAAATAAGTACTCGAGCTGAAAGTGCATAGTTAAAGCCACACATAGACATATACCCTATAGAAACAAATACTCTAAAAGACACCTCTCAGCGTCATTTGATTCAGATGTGCATGCAACTCCTTTCTTGCTATTTTTGACATGTACTCTCATTCTCTTGCCTATTTACAGCGCTACCACTAGAATAAAGACTGTAAATGTTACTGGGGCTCTTCAGCGGTATGTTGATAACATTTAGCTAAGACCCTTGAGGAATATGATCCTTACTTTGTTGGCTTTGCTGACTTCTGTAGTGTAACCACTCCCACTGTGGCCTATTTAGAACCTTCTATGTGATATCAAGTGGCTAATAAAATTGTTGAAAATTTAAAAGTCAGCTCTTTTAAGTACGTGTGAGCTGGATTTTACATTACTCTAAATATACCCAAACCACTGGGTGTGCTTCTCTTAATCTGTAGGAGGTCCAGGGCTGATTTTGTTTTTTCTGGTTCTGTGGTAACAATTGATTAATCATTCTTCTAATTTATGATGATGATATTCTTGAACCTGAGGAAAGACTGCTTGGGTTGAGTTTAGAAGATGCTTTTAATTATCCACTTTAATGGGTGGGTCTTGAGTATGGGATTTATAAATGGTCACTGCTGAAGTCCAACATCCTTTTCAGGTGATACGACATCTCATAAGACTCTTGTGAAAGCAATGCTCTATGCTGTCTCTAGACGACCTCAATGCACTTCCAACCTTATATATTAACTATGAGATGGAATTCCATTTGCTTGTGTTCCTACCCGCCCCAGAAAAGTAAGAAAAATAGAGCTTATTTGAGAGCTTAACCATCTATTTGACCTTGAAGTTCTCTTTTAAGTTCTTTTTCCGTATTTGCCTTTCTGCTTGAATAATCTGTTTCCTTCTTCAGTGTGTTTGTTTTCATTTTTTTCATTATTTTTGTGACTTTCTTTTGAACACACTTTAAGCTTTCCATATCCTGTTTTGGTTATCAAGCTGAGAAAATATATTGGAAACCCAAAGGCAGATGATTACATCATAGTTTTCATCCCAGGATAATTTCCTGGAGAGGAAGCTGGACAATTTAAATCTAATAACTGTGACATGTATAAGACATATGCTCAGAATAGTTTTAGACTTAAGCATCCTTTATTGAAACTTATCTTTTAAGGGGATTTTAAAAAAATAGTAGTTTTCACAAGAAGTAAGAAATGATTCAGTTCATCCTTAAAACAATATTTTGTTATCAGATGTACTGGCTGAGAATCTTCAGGATGTATAATTAAAACCATCTTGGAGAAAATAGCATGGGTTATTAAATGAAATTTATTCACATGGATATATACAAAGAATCATTGATGAGATATGTTCTCTAGATACATGAATAACACAGGTCATTTGTCATTGCTTGGTTATTTGTATTTTGATAAAAAATGATGTGTTGTTCTCCACAAGACTGGAAGCTTGGAGCAAAGGACAGTTGTTTTCCTTGTCTGGAGTCTTTTCATAACTAGCGCTATAAGTAATTACACAACTATGTCTCCTTCCTCTTCCTCCCCCTCCATCTGTGTTTTTCTTTTTTCTTTTGGGTTTTTGAGACAGGGTTTCTGTGTATTGCTTTGGAGTCTGTCCTGGAACTCACTATGTAGACTAGGCTGGCCTCAAACTCACAGAGAAACCTGACTCTGCCTCCTGAGTGTTGGGATTAAAGGCATGCCCTTCTTTTTTTTTTTTTTTCATTTCTCATAAGATGATTTTACTGTAAAGTTGTGATGATCAGAGGACTGTCACAGCTTCTGAGAATGGATTAAACAAAACATAGCAACTATCCAAATCTGAACAAAACAATTATGAACTACTGTACTTTTTCTTACGTAGAACAGTTTTAGTTGGTGAATAGGAGAGATTAATTTACAAGGGTTAGTATATGATCAGAATTTGGTATCAATTAGAACTACTATAAGGTTTTGGGTATTGATAAAGTTAATTGAAGGCACAAATAAGCAAAGATTTAATGAAGATGATATCATCAGAAGTTTTGGAAAATATGAAAGGAAGGTGCTGTAAAGGGAATCTGAGAAAGCTGACAAGTGCATTTATAAACTGAAAGGTCATGTGAGGCTCTATTTCTTGGTCTATAGATTAGTTGAGTTTGGCATAACTTCCATTTCCAGGGAGCTTTTCTTGCCTATGGTAAAAAGGTGTGGTACAGTATGAGAGGTACACACAATCAGAAGCATTCCAGTGAAGAATCTTGGGAGAGAGATGGGATGATAACAGGACATGATTGCATCTCAACATTCACAGCTCTCTTTAGTTCTGATTTTCTTAAGAAAAGTATAAAATACCCACTTTGCAGATTCTCTGATACCTTAGGCACTATAGAGTGCTATGCAAGAACAATTTTCTTGCCCCTTTCTAATTATTAGAGGATTTTCTTTCCATAACTGGAAAAACTGGGCACCACCCCTTACTTCTCCTTGTGGAGAATGTTGCTTGAGACTGTTGTCACATACCTTCTTAGTTTCCTTTTGGGACATATTAGAACTTCTCAGAGTGAATCATTAAGGATGTAACAGATTTTTTCTCCACTGCATTCCTTTTGGCAGAATAGTGGAATGGTCAAATAAATTAGACATTACTCATTGAAAACTCAGCTTGGAACTGTATCTTGTATCCTCTCAATAATTTCGATGATGACTTTTGAGTTATGCATGGTTGAGTTTTGACTACCATTGTCAAGGTGCTCAAGCCATTGAAACTGCTGAATATGGATGCAATCAGAGCACACGTGATCCTTTTACACTGCATGCATTTGCCTAAGTACTGCAAACATTATGGTACTAGAATAGCATGTTTTATTTGGTTCAGTGCTTTGTACTATTGTAGACTATTTACTAAGAGTATAAAAAATAAATTCTCATTTTCCCTGTGTCAGCATTTACTATTTGACATATTGGCCTATATAATTACTTCAGCCTTGTTTCTTCAGTAACTAGACTGAATGAATTATTAAATCTCATTTCTTAGAATTATAATAGCCATTCAAAGAAATTCGGATGTTTCAGGTGAAAACAATTTAAAGCTTTAACATTTTAAGATGACCTAAGCAGCCAAACACTGAGCATGCCAGAGGATGTTGCCAATCCACACCTCTCCTTCCTCTGCTACCCACTTCTCACAAAAGGCATGCTGTTTTATTTAGAGTTTTGTATCTGTCGTTGTTAATTTTATGTTAAGGCATAGAAGAATATCTCAGCACACTTTTTCCTGGCTCTACCAGCCCCTTTTATAAATATGCCAGTTTCTAAAAGAAAGACTTACATTCTAAAGATGGGACAAGATGGATTTGGTTTAGTTTTGTGCTTCTTAAACATTTTAAAAGCAATTTTTCTTTCATTTTAATTAGTTTCTGTTTATAAGTCTTTTTTCTGGGTTATTTTCATAATTTTTTCATTAAATGTAGAATCCCAATTTATGAACAAAAAGCACAGTAAGTTAAGCAATAGTATTGATTAAGGTATAACTATGGAATTACAATGAAATAGTAAAGAAAAATAGTCACTTTGTGGGTAGCCTCTGCCTGACTCTGATATCAGTATAATGCTGTGGTCTTTGTATTTCTCCAGAAATGGGACTGAATTAAATACTTTGGTATGTATTATTTCATCTTTATGACATTTATTCCCGATACATTTCCCTTGCTAACCTCTACCTTATGAGTTCCCTTTTCTATGATAAGAAATGGTATTAGAATAATCATATCTATTTTTCTTATTTCTTCAGGAAATTTAAATAAAAAATTTAATTTCTTACTCCTTTCAAGAGGTAGTCAATTCTTGGTTGATTCAGGTCTGTAATCAATGTATAGAGATTCATTATAACGCTTCTATTTTATTGTCCAAAGCAGAAATTGTCAAGCATTTGAGGACAGGTCCACATTCAGTGTCATAGGAGGTATGAAGGCATTTGGAAAGGAAGGCAATGAGGCTAACATTTACATTTGCATAAGCAAAGGAAAAGGAAACAGAAGGCTACAATTTCTGAGAATGAAGAGACAGCAGCTTGGGGGTTTTTCCTTAAATCAGAGTAATATAGGTCTTGAATGTTGTAGGGTTCCTGTGTCAATGGTTGAAAAAGTTGGCCCCAGTGAAGGTCACTGAGGACAGAGACAGAATATTTGCCTAACCTGTTTTCACTGGAGATAACTATAGAGAGGGTTCTCTATGTATGCCCAGACCAGCAGTCTGATAGTACACGAAGAACAAGGGTGATAAGATGGCTCAGCCTAAAGACTGAGTTTAATCTTGGGGGCACACATTGTGTGTCGACTTGCCTCCACACATAACCCCTCAATAAATTTAATAATATGTTTAAAAAGAGTAAGGTTTGAGCATGATATCTCAGTTGAGGGTAGCTATGGTGGCTGTGTAAGTTAGATAATGGCTTCTCAAGGTTCCATATCTGAATACCAGAGATATGAATATGTTATATGTCAAAAGGGACTGTACAGTTGTGATATGGCTATGGATTCAGGTAGAGGGGTAATTTGTATTATTTACAGGGCCATATATAGTGATAAAAATCCTGGTAAGGGAGAAAGAGGGCTATGAGAAGCAGAGAATGTGTTAAGGGAACATGAATGAAGGGTGGGGTGAAGTGACTACTGTTCTAAAGAAGGAACTATGAAAAGCAAAAAGCTTCTGAAAGTTGCCAAAGCAAAGGGATGGTGGGGCTTCACTAGAGTCCCAGAAGGAATTCAGACCTGTCAATATCCTGACTTTAGCCCTGTGTGATTTTCTTTGCCAATTGTAGACTTCTGAAGCACAAGACAATAAACTCATGTTGATTCAAGCAACTGGTTGTAGGAGTTGAAAATAATAGTGGTCACAACAGTTATCTGGTTCAGCACTCTTATTTTGTGGCTTTCATAGAGCATGATTGTATTTGCTTTAGAGAAAGGAGTCCCATTTGCCAAACAATAACAAAAGGAGTAACCCACCAGAGAACAAAATGAAAACTATCATGATCGAAGATTTTATTGTAATGAACTGGGGAGGGGCTATGATTTTATTAATAAAAACTGAAGTGATGAATTGTTACATAGTATGAAGTCAAGCTCATGAATGCACCTCAATGTATGTGTGTTAACTTTGATTCCTTGGGACTTAAAACAGTATCATATGATGCACTAAAGGCTGAAGATTTTCTTAAAAATTGTATCTATGACAGATATTAATAAGAATTTTTGACTAATTATAATGCTGAGTATTACAATTCTTTTGGGGGCACTGGAAGAATAAGAAGGTCAATTTGTGAGGCCAAGTCTAGAGCCCCATAAAGTGTTGTATGGTATTATTTCTGAGGAGACATGAGAAAGCATCCACTCTGCCCAGACAGTGATCCCATTACAGAGCAAAGTACAGATACCACTGGAATCCAACTTGGTGAGCCAATGAGTTTATTGGTGTTCCTTACAGAAAGATGGGTGAAGGGTTATTTATGGGAGCAAAAGTGACTCAAAGACAGATGTATTAGCAAAGCCCATCCCAGATGGATGAAATTCACAAAAGCTAGAAACCTGGAATGTACAGAGCAGCTATCAGGCAGCTCAACAGTTTGAAGAGTCAACTTTCCAGGTATCTCAGCTGGCCAGTTCTACTGGTTGTCTCTGCTTCTTGGTGGCCACTGCTTATCTGAGAGGGACATTCAGTAGTCTTTACTACTTATGGGAGGGAGAGGCCCAGTGAATCTGGTCAGTGTCAGGGACTTCCTGAAGGTATCTTGAGTTGTTTACTTCCTGTCTTAAGGAGCTTTCTTGCCATATTTCACCTCACCCTAGAGCATCCTGTTGTTTCACTTCTCTGTAAATACCTTGTTTTAAGAAACTTCCATCCAAGATGGAAGGTTTTAATCTTGGAGGAAACATTCACACCACAGAGAATTTAAAGTCTTTTCAAAGATACATCTAGGGGCCAGTTGGAAGACATAACACTAGTTCTTCCACTTAAGATGTTTCCTCTCTGGGATTTTGTTTTGATAGCATGGTGTAGAGCCAGACTATGTGGGAGCAGAAAGAGCCAGAGGAAACATGAGTGACACCTTTAGCACAAAGGACAGCCTCACATGTTGTGCAATTCATCAAGACCCCTTTGAATAGAAGAACTGATTTGGAGGCAGTGTATGTCCATGAAAACAGGGGTAAGGTGTAGACTGTGTCTCAAAGAGGGAATTCTTCTCAGAGGCAAAGTTTCACAAGACAACAGGCCAGCAAAAACTAAGATCCATTCATAGGAAGATAAAGAAGTGGCATGTGACTTGAACACCATACATGTACTTAATGATAGTAACTAAAGTGAAAAATCATGGAGACAAGGACATACTGCTTTCATTTGGTGTGGGTGTGTGGTTTTCACTATTTAGTCTTGGCAAAAACAGAACTCTATGTAGACCATGTTGGCCACAGAGAACCACCTTCTGCTGCCTCTGAGTGCTGGGATTATGGGCATGTACCACCACATACAACCAGCTCATTTTTTAAAAAAAATTATAGCCATTCTAAATGGAGTGAGATGAAATCTCCAAGCATGTTTAATTTTAATTTCTTAGTGGCCTGTGATTTTGAAAAATAGCTCAAAATACAACAAGATTTCATTGAACTTTGGCACTATGGATGACTATTTTTTTTTTGATTATTTTGAAAGTGGTCATAAAACTTTCAAAGTTCAAAGGTTGCTTTGAAAAGCTAAGGCAGATCCTTGTTCTATTTTTCTGCTTCTTTTTCTCTATTGGCACAGTCTTCAGGTCATTGTTGAGTTACTAAATATGTTGCCAGCCTGTGCCAGCCTTCCATCACACAGAGTCTCTTATGGACAGTGGCTAGTTTTAGCAGATTCAGACTGTGCAATGAGAGAGTCACAGAATCCTCAGTGTGAATATTATCTTAGAGCTTACTGGTGTGTTTTGCCAAATTTGCCAAGGCATGCAAATATCCAAGCTGTGCTTCTCACTCTCCAATGTGTGGTGGGATAATGAGATGCAGAAAATCTAAATAGTAATAAATGCAAACCTCTGCGGGTTGCTGTTACCTAGCAGGATGCAGAGAAGGATCATTTGGGAAATTTTAATTTATTCTTCAAGTTGGAGTCATTCCCAAATGGATGCTGTAGGGTTCACAGCCATTTTCTAGGAGGGGTGATGTGACAGGGAAGACAAACTTCATAGGATTATGGACAGAGAGGCTCTAGTTGCTTCTTTGTCAATGCCCTTCCCAAACCCCTATACATCTGGTCACTCCTCATGGCTTCAGGGGTGGAGAGACTCCAGTGTGACTTAGCAATGCCTTTAAATTCATCTTTGCATTTGGAGTCAATGACTGAATGTATTGTCTGCTTAGCATTTTGTCCATGCTGACCTAGTTTGATGTTGTTTTGAACCACCTCTTGCCTTAAAGGCCATTGTAATATATATTCTGGTTTCCTGTTCCAGGGTAATGAGTTTGTAGTGGGACAATATTAACAGAGCTTCATTCAGTGTAACAACATTTCAGGTTGTTGGGTTCAGAAAGATAAAGGTGGAAGGTTTTTTTTCCAGTGTAGAAAATCCAAAGGTAGAGAAAGAAATAGAGCTAAGGTCAACAGTTTTTAAAAATCCAATTAAAGAGATAGGAAGTTGTTGATAGAACTAACCATCTGGCAAAAGGGATTTACAAGCTGGCTTTGTTGATTTTACATGAACTGGTATAACTTGAAAAAAAATAGAGGCATGCAGATGTTTCATTTTAACTCTATTTCCTCTGTTCTGGTCAAATCACTGGCTATCTGGCCTCCTGAGCCAGGATATGCATCGTCTTCTGGGTGTGTGGGCAACTGGTTAAAACTTGGCATTACAGAAAGAGCAGAGTGTTTCACATCTGGGTCCAGAGGAGACAGTCATGGAGAGGTGATCAAAGGAGTAACAGAGAAAAGATATTTCTTTACTTCATGGTTGAAGAGGTCATGATGTGAGCTCACAGCCACTGTCCAAGTTTGTCATCTCTTTCAAGGCAGCCCTCAGGGCAGCCATTGGGAAATAGTCTGAGAATGCTTCTGCAACAAAATTTATGAGAATGCTAGGAGCAGTTTGTTACATCCCAGGGATGCCCAACAGAAACGTTCAGCAATTTTTCTTTTTCTTATTGCTGCTGTTGTCTTAGAGTATAAGCCTTTGAACTTTGATTAAAACAGGCCCCTTTCAGTCATCAGTTTATTTGTCCTTTAGCCAAGACAGATGGATTCTTCAGGAGATCCTATCCTGCTGCTGCAGGAAGAACTGTAATGGATCTGTGACAATTTTAGACAAAGAGATCTGAAACTTCCACTGTCTCACTGCTCTTAATTCAAGAGTAATGATGGAAACTTTGAAGACTGACAGATTTTTCTTAACCTTGTTGCATCAGTTGTAATGAGTCTTTTTGTCTTTTTAGAAGGAAAATATTTATTCATATTTATATGAAAATTATTTTCCCAGAACTTCTATACAGTTTTTACTAGTCACTTACATGATAGACATGATATTTTGGAGGGCCCTTTTAATTCATAGGTTTCATTAATTCATGAGTTTCAACCTGCCTAGGGAAAACTACAAAGACCTGAAAGGGTCAATGGAGGCCTCTGGAAGACAGGGCTATGAGCTGTCCTCTTGGTCTTTAGGGTTGGATCCAAGTTGAACTGTCCATTTTGCATTCCTCTGTTTCAGTTGTCCATATTTGTGAGTAGGGTAAGTACTTCCCACACTGTACAAATTGACTGAAAATATTCTAATAATAGCGTCTCATAGGTAAGGCAACAAAAATAGCTCAATGGATCTACAAGTTTTATTATCCTTAGGGGAATAAGTTGGGAGATCTAGAATTTTGGTAGGAAGATCAATAATAATAAAGTGTATATATATTTATCCACATATATGATAATTGTGTATATATAAGTAGTATCACGAGATCACCACTTTGCTAATTAAAAAAATAAACATAGCTGCAGTAATTTGGTAATGAATGCACTGTATAAAAACGTAGTAGCATTGGTAGGTGGTGGTGGTGTGCACCTTTAATTTCAGCACTCAGGAGTCAGAGGCAGGAGGATCTCTGTGAGTTTGAGGCTAGCCTGCTTTACAGAGCTAATTCCAGGACAGCCAGGGCTGTTGCATAGATAAACCCTGTCTCGAAAAGCTACACACACACACACACACACACACACACACACACACACACACACACACACATATGCACCACCAACAAAATAGGAGTGAGTTAAAGTATATAATTATCTTACATGTGGTTGAAGAAAGTTAAAATAGTTATAACTATATTAAAAAAAAACAGAGGGAAAAGATTAGGATCTCATCAGAAATTCCAGGTGAGTTAGACAAGCTGGCTTTAATTTTATATGATTGGTGCTATCTAGACACTATAACCTGTCAAGAATTCCAGAATTACTTATTAAAATGTATTTATAAATGTTTGCATGAGCAGAAACATAAAGAAAGTATACTAGGCCAGAAACAATGATAAAGTGTGTACATAGTTGAGCAAATGGGTATTGGAGCTGGCCTCTGTAGGAGGACATTTATCATACTGGGTCACACTTCTGCAAGGGAGGATAAAAGGGTCAGTCAGTGCAGGGTTGAGATTAGAGCTAAGACCCTCCAATGACACCACTTCATTTCTTGTATGCGTACATGGAAAAAATCCTCCATGGCCATTGTACCTATCTATGTCTCAATTCTGGGAGTTGAGTGGGGGAAATATAGATCTCTAGAAAAATCCCACTCATCTGAGTTTGGTGATGGAAATCAAATTCTCTGTGGCATCTAAGAAAAACACAAAAGTAAAAATCTAGAAGGAAATCCTGAAACAGTTGTACCTCTAGGTACTTGGCAGAAGGATACCCAAATCTTTATGGAAAACCCTTTGAAACAAGACTTCAGAAAATTTCTACAGACACAGTTTTGAAGAATATGATTGTAAAATTAGTAAGAACCAGCAGAAAACACAAACAGAACCAAATTTTTAAAGAAAAAAGGTTTTGTAAAAATCCCAATAGTAAATAAAAGAAACCATGTTAAAATAATGTTTAACAAAATAGAAAATATGTTGAAAGGATGCTGAAGGAACACACACACACACGTGCGCGCGTGCACACACACACACACACACACACACACACACACACACACACACACACACAAAACACAGTATATATGTACTGAAAAAAATCAGGAATATTTGAAAAGAAACCCAAATGGAAATCTTAGAAATAAATAAGTCTAGTAACTGAAATGAGGAGCCATATATATATATATATGTGTGTGTGTGTGTGTGTGTGTGTGTGTGTGTGTGTGTGTGTGTGAAGCAGCAGATCAGGGAGAACTGAAGGATGAAGGATGCAATACAAAACTGGATGACATCTTTGAAGAAACAGCTCAGAATTCAGACAGACTAAAACAATTCCAGGGCATTGAACATACATTGGAATCCCAATGGTAATGTCTACATCATCACATTTATATAAAGATGGAAAGCCAGCCCTGGAGTTAAGGCAGAAGGACTACAACTCTAACAATTATTTTGTTTGCAGAGGGAGTTCAAGGCTGCTTAGACAACTTAGTGAGGCCATGTCTTGAAGTAAAAGTATAAAAGGGTCTGGAAATATATGTCAACAGTGGACACTTGCCCAGTATATTGAAATACTCCAATTAATATAGAAATATTTTTATATTAAAGTTTTAAAAAGAACCGATAATTTCTAGCTCACCAGAGAAAATGGACCAGGGATAAGGACCTCACAGTAAAAGTATGAAAAACAGAAATATAAAAAGTATGCCAAGAAATATAAGACAAAATGATTAATATAAATCTTTGAACCAAAAAAAGCAGACTTCAAGATAGAAAATATTACTTGAAGTAAGTTATTACTTGCTATTACATGTTTTAGCTTCTCAGAAAATTATTGATAATAACTTCTAACTTATAGGTCCATAATAGCAACAGCTTCAAAATATAAAAAGCAATAATTCAGCTATAATGTGAGTTGAAACCAGCAAATCAACTACTATAATGGGAGAATTCAATTCACCTCTCAAGTATGCAAAAGTGAACAGCCAAAAGGGATACAGATTTAAATCTACAGTCAACACCTTGATATAACAACTATGTTTGCAGCCCTGTTCAAACACACTTGCACCTCTCTCTCTCTCTCTCTCTCTCTCTCTCTCTCTCTCTCTCTCCTATCTATATCATCATCTATTATTTATCTACTGTCTATACCATCTATTATCTACCTCTATCTATCTATCTATCTATCTATCTATCTATCTATCTATCTATCTATCTTCCTATCATCTATCTTCATCATCATCTATTATTTATCTACCATCTACATCTGTCTATCATCTATCTATATATCTATATTATGTCTATTACCTATTTGTCTATCATCATCAATCTATGATTTATCTACTATCTATCATCTGTCTGTCATCATCATTAAGATGATAATGATGATGCTTAATAGCTGGTTCTATTCAGCAGAAATGCATAGTCCAATTCCTCTTTAAAGACAGCATGAAATGTTAGATTAAATTGAAGAATTTATTTATGAGAAAGGAGGAGGAAATGTTTGATAGACTCTGCACTGAGCTCCAGCTATGCTGGTACTGGTGTCTGGAGTTCTTGTTGTAAGAGAGGTGGCTTTGCAATTACAAAGCCTTTGTACTGGCAAAACAAACATGCATATGATGCGCTTATGCATATATATGACATTTGTGTTGAAACATGCATGATTTTAATATTCTTTATGGTAAAGAGCTAACAAGAATGGAGAGATAAGGTACCCAAATAATATCTGAAAACTGGTAAGATATGCCAAAAGAATTACCTTTAATTTATCTTATAGTCTTGAATATTTTGAAAATAATTGCATTGCTTAAATGGACTTCAGTTTAATTCATTAAAGGAGGGCTTTTCCCTCCCTCCCTCCCTCTCTCCCTCTCTCCCTCCCTCCCTCCCTCCCTCCCTTCCTTCCTTCCTATCTTTTATTTTTGATTCTGCAAGTAGCGTTTTTGATTTTACAGTGGTTGCTCTGATACTCTGATTTAAGGTCTCACTACTCTCACTTCCCTTGGAATTGAATGCTTTAGGCACTATATACTTACAAATGGAATAGTTGTACTTGACAAGTTTATGTGTTATATAGAGATTTCTTTCCATGCCTGGAGATCTAACCTAAGCCCTCACATTTTCTAGGTAATTGCTCTTCCATGATTCAGCCCTATATAGGGATTCTTTTTTTAAAAAAAATGCTAAGCTTCATGTATATACTAAATGATGAAATTAGAGTATATTAAAGTTAATTACTTTAATCATTGGTTCCATAGCTTCAAACAAAAGTGGATTTGATTTTTGGCATAAATTGTTCCATTAATATGACATACATGCTTATTTTTTCATTATAAGAATTTAAAACATTAAAGAGTTATTATTACAGCAGAAATCAGCTAACACATAATTATGTATCCTCAGTAAAATCATAGTTCTGAAGGCACTTGAAAAGAATGGCAAAAAGAGAATGAGAGAAAAATTTTAAAATATACTTTTAAGAAAATATTAAAGAACTTTCAACTCCCTATATTTCAGTGTTCATCACTGTGTAAAGTCTTATTAGGACAGATAGGAAATAATCTTCTTAGTTACCTAAGAAATTAAGTGTAAAATTAGAGTTCTTGAGATTGGCTTAATTCAAGGTAGGAACAGTTACTATAATTTGGAGGAGTTAGTAAATTACATGGTGGGAAGATCACACCATAGACAGAGGTGTGAATAAAGAGGTCCTGGGAAGAGAATACAGTGGACGAAAACACAAAATAGTAAACTTTGAATTCACTTATCCTTGTAGAGTTTCTGATAAAAATCTCTTTCATCTTAAAGACTGGTTGCTTTCAAATATATTTGCATTTGCACAAGATCTCTAATTTGACATGGGGGCAATTTGACACCATAGTTGCAAGACTATTATGGGAATTTTTAAATTGATCATTTCATTTTTCTTTTTCATTGTGGGGTCACCAGGATAGATGATTTCTTATTAATCTGGCAGAACTTGGAAAGCCATTGCAGTTATTTGGGACTTCTCTCTTTTTTTTTGACAAATTAGTTGGCAGTGGCTACTGGGTGATCTCCCAACATGCTTTGGAGATGCAGTAACTGGAGGGCAATTCAAAAATGAAAGAGAAGCTTGATGTATGAAATGTCACTCTATTGATTGGTACTCATTGCTGGTCCTCTGAAGGGCCTTTTTTTCCAGTCTAAGAGTTGATTCCTCATGGAAGACAGGCTGTCTGTGCACCAGCACATAAAACAAAAATAGTACTTTTTTTAATCTAAAGAATTTACAAAGGTAAACCATGGGAATTGTTGTAATGTATTTTTTTGTTTGAGACAGGATTACTTAGTGTAGCTCAAGCTAATCTTGAACTGTGTAGACATATATTTCTGTGTTGGTTTTGCATAGAGTAGAATGGTATTCTCAATTCAGTTTCTGACCCGAACTGCCAATTGTTTTCTAAATATGATCTAGGGATTTATTGCAAATTCATTTGTAGTCTGGAATACGATCTTTTAAAATACTCTGTCAGTATTCAAGAGTATTGCAAATTCTTTTATTACTAGGTATGAAGTATAGTATTCTTACTTATTCTATTCTGTTAATTTCTCTGTCAAAACACAGAGACTAGAAAATCTGCTATAACTGGAGCTATATGAATTCAGAATTACCATTATTTTTCTGACAATTTGGTTTATATAGATCTATTTTTCTGAGCCTTCTGAAGTTTCATATGTTTCTACTTATATTTTCCAATTGTTTTGGCTTTCTTTGTAATTTGTTCTTTTTTAAGTAAATATTTTTCTTTTTTATTAGTTAGAAAATTATTTTACATGTCAATCCCAGGTCCCTCTCCCTCCCCCCTACCCCCCCAACTAACACCCTACCTATCCCATACCCTTTCTGCTCCCCAGGGAGGGTAAGGCCTTCCATAGGATGTCTTTAAAGTATGTCATATTATTTGGGATAGGGCCTAGGCCAACCCCCTTGTGTCTAGGCTTAGGGAGTATCCCTCTATGTGGGATGGGCTCCAAAAGTCCATTCCTATGGTAGCAATAAATACTGATCCACAACAAGAGGTCCATAGATTTCCAAGGTCTCCTCATTGACACCCACATTTAGGGGATCTGGATTAGTCCCATGCTGGTTTCCCACCTATCAGTCGGAGGACCAAGAGTTTCCCTTGTTCAGGTCAGCTGTTCCTGTGGGTTTCACCAGCTTGGTGAAACCTTTGCTCATCAGTCCTTCTCTGCATCTGGATTTCAGTTCAGTTCAAGGTTTAGCTGTTGGTGCCTGATTCTACTTCCACCAGCTGCTGGATGAAGGCTATATGATGGCATATGAATTAGTCATCAATCTCATAATCAGGAGAGGACATTTAAGGTAACCTCTCCTCTGTTGCTTAGATTGTTAGTTGGTGTCATCTTTGTAGCTCTACAAACATTTCCCTAGTGCCTGATTTCTCTTTGAACTTATAATGTCTCCCTCTATTACATTATCTCTTATCTTGCTCTGTTCTGTTCTTCCATCAACTCAACCTCCCTGTCCCATCATGCCTTCCTCACTTCCCCTCTTCTCCCCTTCTCATTATCCTAGTTCCCTCTCCCTTCCCCCAATGTTCCCAATTTGCTCAGGAGATCTTGTCCCTTTCTGCTTCTCCAGGGGACCATGTATGTCTCTCTTAGGGTCCTCCTTGTTTACTAGTTTCTCCAGCAGCCTGGGCTGCAGACTGGCAATCCTTTACTCTATGTCTAAAATCCACATATGAGTGAGTACATACAATGCCGGTCTTTTTGTGACTGAGTTACCTCGCTCAGAATGGTTTCTTCAAGTTCCATCCATTTGCCTGAGAATTTCAAGATTCCATTGCTTTTTTTTTTCTGCTGTAGTACTCCATTGTGTAAATGTACCACATTTTCTCTAACCATTCTTCAGTTGAGGGGCATCTAGGTTATTTCCAGGTTCTGGCTATTACAAATAATGCTGCTATGAACATAATTGAACAGATGTCCTTGTTGTATGAATGTGCTTCTTTTGGGTATATGCCTAGGAGTGGAATTGCTAGATCTTGTGGTAGGCTGATTCCATTTTCCTGAGGAATCGCCATATAGATTTCCAAAGTGGTTGTACGAGTTGGCACTCTCACCAGCAGTGGAGGAGTGTTCCCCTTTCTCCACAACCTCTCCAGCATAAACTGTCATTGGTGTTTTTGATTTTAGCTATTCTGACAGGAGTAAGATAGTATCTCAGAGTTGTTTTGATTTGCATTTCCATGATGGCTAAGGATGTTGAACATTTTCTTATGTGTCTTTCAGCCATTTTAGATTCCTCTATTGAGAATTGTCTGTTTAGTTCTGTACCCCACTTTTTAATTGGATTATATGGTGTTTTGGAGACTAGCTTCTTGAGCACTTTGTAAATTTTGGAGATCAGCCCTCTGTCAGATGTGGGGTTGGTGAATATCTTTTCCCAATCCGTGAGCTGTCGTTTTGTCTTGTTGACTGTGTCCTTTTGCCTTATTCTTAGTTTCAGGAGGTCCCATTTATTAATTATTGATCTTAGTGTCTGTGCTAGTGGTGTTGTTTAGGAAGCAGGCTCCTAGACCATTTAATTCAAGGGTATTTCCTATTTTCTCTTCTAATAAGTTCAGTGTGGCTGGGTTTATGTTGAGGTCATTGATCTATTTGGACTTAAATTTTGTGCATGACAATAGACATGGATCTATCTGCAATCTTTTACATGCCAGTATCCATTTATGACAGAACAATTTGTTGAAGATGCTTTCTTTTTTCCATTGTATACCTTTGGCTTCTTTGTATAAAATCAGGCGTTCATAGGTTTTCGAGTTAATATCAGGGTTTTCAACTCAATTCCATTGGTCTACCTGACTATTTTTGTGCCAATACCAAGCTGTTTTCAGGACTATCGCTCTATAATAGGGCTTGAAATCAGGGATGGTGATGCCTTCGGAAGTTCTGTTATTGTACAGGGTTGTTTTGGCTATCCTAGGTCTTTTGTTTTTCCATATAAAGTTGAGAATTGTTCTTTCAAGTTCTGTGAAGAATTGTGCTGGGATCTTGATGGGGATTGCATTGAATCTGTAGATTGCTTTTGGCAAGATTGCCATTTTTACTATGTTGATCCTACCTATCCAAGAGCATGGAAGATCCTTCCATTTTCTTCTTTAATTTCTTTCTTTAAAGTCTCAAAATTCTAATGACACAGGTGTTTCACTTTTTTGGTTAGCATTACCCCAAGGTATTTTATGTTGTTTGTGGCAATTGTAAAGGATGATGTTTCTCTGATTTCTTTCCCAGAACATTTATCATCCATATATAATAGGGCTATAGATTTTTTTGAGTTAATCTTGTATCCTGCTACTTTGCTGAAGGTGTTTTTCAGCTGTAGGAGTTCCCTGGTAGAGATTTTTGGGTCGCTTATGTAGACGATCATATCATCTGCAAATAGTGAAAGTCTGACTTCTTCCTTTCCAATTTGTATCCCCTTGGTCTCCTTTTGTTGTGTTATTGCTCTAGCTAGAACTTCAAGGACAACTTTGAAGAGATATGGAGAGAGTGGACAGCCTTGTCATGTTCCTGATATTAGAGGAATAAAGTTTCTGTCCATTTAGTTTGATGTTGGCTGTTGCCTTACTGGATATTGTTTTTATTATGTTCAGGCATTTTCTTATTATTCCTGATCTCTCCAGGACCTTTATCATGAAGGGGTGTTGGATTTTTTCAAAGGCTCTTTCAGCATCTAGTGAGATGATCATGTGGTTTTTCTTCTTCAGTTGGTTTATATGGTGGATTACATTGATAGATTTTCAAATGTGAACCAACACTGCATCCTGGGGATGAAGCCTACTTGATCATGGTGGATGATTTTTCTGATATATTCTTGTATTCGGTTTGCTAGTAATTTCATGAGTATTTTTGCTTCTATGTTCATGAGGGATATTGGTCTGTAGTTCTCTTTCTTAGTTGTGTCTTTGTGTGGCTTGGGTACAAAGATAATTGTAGCCTCGTAAAAAGAGTGTAATTTGTACTTTTTGCCTGATATTTTTACCTGCAGCTGTCTTTTTTTAAATTTGTCATTATGAGTGGAATTTCCTCTGTGCATTTAGCCAGCATTTTATAGCAGCTTGAGTGAACTTGGCATTCTACTAGTGAGGCAAGAGTGTTATGCATGTTTTGTGGTATATTATATGTGGCATTAGGCCTACATGTAATATCATTCTCATTTAATAGTAAGAACATGGGTTCCATGAAATTTGATGATCTGATTTTCTACACAAAGGGAGTCAGTAATTGACAGAGCTGGGACTTAAATCCAGGTTCCTGATATTTCTTCTTGCATTGAGCTCTGACATCTTCCTAATTCAAATTTCTTTCTCTTTTCACTCTCTTTCAATCATGATTTTTGGTAATTAACATTACATCTGGATTTTCATACTTCTAGCACTGGTTTATCTTTTAAGAGCTGTTAATATTTATATTCAGTCTTCAGTAACATTTAGGGGAACACTTAATCAGAACTCGACATTTTGTTGGTTAAATTCTTCTTTCTGTTTTTTTTTAAACATATTTTGCTGTCCTTGAGACACTACTTAGTTTTTTTAAAGTTTTCAACCTTTAAATAATATCTGTGTAGTTGTGACCTTTTACAACTTAAATAATTCAATTGTAAGAGAGTTAAATGATATCTTTACATTCTCTTTTACTTTCAAGTTACAAATATTTCCTCCTACTGTTTAAGAATGTAGCTTTTCTCTGGCTTCTATACTTTTGTGATATTCTTCCTATAGTCTTTCCCTAAATAGCTCCCATTTTGACAGTGTTAGGTTCCATATATGTCTTTCTTGGAGCATTTGCACTGATTTCTGGCAGTTTGTTGAGCCAACCTTCTAAAACTTTTATTAATGTTTTGACATTATATAATTAACTCTACTGATATTATATAAATTAACTCTACTGGTTCCAGCAGGATTCACCTCTCTTTGTTTTCACTTAAGGACTATTGTTAGATCATGACAATCATTTTTCATGTATGGAAACACAATTGAGAACATGAAAACCACTTGACAAAATTTATATATTTATCATAATATATATTGCACGCATTCATTATGTCTCCAAATTTTTATTAAAATAATTAAAATTCTTCTGTTCCTAATGATATTTGTCTTCTCTCCTCTTTACTGTGTTTGCTTCTTAAGTGTTTAGTATTAGGAATTCAGTTAAAGCTTTGCCAGTGATTCCCTTCAGTTATTTTATTTCTAGGTAAGTGGGAAAACAGGTTTGTGATACATCATGGCTTCATTTATTCATTATTCATTTACTTCTATATGTAGGAATTCATTATTGTAGTAAAGAAAAATTCACTTATTCAATGAATATTTACACAGGGCCATCTCTGTGTCCTACTACTTATCCAGAAGTTGTGGAGATGAATAGGGCAGACTCAGTTCTTGCTCTGTACAGATGCTCCTTAACATCCAGGCAAACCATTGAAAATACTTCAAATGTAAAATGTATTGACTCTCTAGTGTACCAGACACTATATCTTAGCAATACAGCACCTTGCAGAGGACTCATTGTTGGCTGTAGATGCCTTATTATTGGCTGTAGAGACATTTTTGTTGGCTGTAGAGACCATTCTGGTGGCAAAGACCATATTGTTGGTTGTAGAGGACTCCTTGTTGGCTGTAGAGACATCCTTGTTGGCTGTAGATGACTTCTTGTTGGCTATGGAGACGTTCTTGTTTGATATGGCTTACTGATGCCCAGTATTGTGAGGGAGTAACTGAAAAAATTTAAAAATTAAAACCTGGAGTGTGATTTTGAATGCCTATCAAATGGATGTGTTCTAAATCAAACCATTGTACTTTGGGGGACATTTACAAAGTTCTTAGAGTTTTGTAGTGATCAAGCAATTAGACAAAAACCTGTATGATTACTAGTAGTGATAAAAGATTCGGGATTCTGGTGACCCAGAAGGAATGGTAGGAAGAAACTGGCCAGAAGAATGGCCAGATCAAACAATGTCACTTCAGGCCATGTCAGGGAAATTGAGAACAAGCAAATGCAAGGACAAGGTCTGAACAAATATTAACTAGATGAGTGCCATTGAAATTTGTGGGGTTTTAAAAAGTGTTTTCAGGCTTTCACTGCAAATGACATTTTTAAAGTCAAGTGGATATGAAGATCGCATTAGAATATTCACCCAAACATGAAATATGCATGATTGTACCTTGTACCAGGTCTGTTGCAGTGAAGATGGAACAAAGAGGACAAATTTAAAAAATGAGTTAGATAGAATGGGATCATGCCAAGGATGGGTGGCTGATTCACTGAGGGGATGAGAAAAGATCCATTTCCCTGCCTGTTGCAATAGCTGATAATTCCCTGGCAGCTGTTCCGTACCTATCATACTTGAGTCCTTAGGAACAGTGCTATCAATAATCACATCATGCAATACACATCTAAAACAGCTAAGAATGCATCCCTGTATTTATGCCAGCATTCTATTATTGAAGTTAATGGTAGATTCTAAGTTGTTGTGTGTGTATGTGAACACACACACACACACACACACACACACACACACACACACACACACACGTGCACATAGGTCTGCTCATCCTGTAGGCATGTTTAGAAAGGCTAGAGGTTCATGTTGGCATGTCTTCCTTATTTACTTCCCTATCTTCCTCACTTTATTCTTTTGAGTCAGGGTCTCATACTGAACTCAGCTTCATATGCTTGCACAACAAGCATTTTACGCACTGAATCTTCTTACCCAATGCCAATTCGTGTTATTTTTGGTGTCTGCTCTAATATCTATAAACTCAAGATAGATCTACTATTTATTTCATGGAGTAGTGCTGAAATGTTTCACAACAAAACACATTGAACATGGCTTAGCACATGTGTGCCAATATTGGTTGCATTTACCCTGGGATCATGGAGGCTGGGACATACTGACGATCTTGTTCACTCATTCTCTTGGTAATCAATTTCACTCTTACAGTTTTTAAAGTAACTTTTTCTCCAGAGTAAATTGACTCTATTCATTTAAAACCTTGTTTTTCTTTTGTTATTTATTGTGTGTGCACTTGTGTGTGCAGTTCCCAGTGCTTTTTCTTTAAAAATGTGTTTGCTCTGCTAACTGGGAAATTGGATATGGCCACTGTTTTAAGTAGGGATGGTCTATAAATTCTTAATTGTTGCTAGGCCATGCTTTTCTGGCATATTCATTTATTAGGTAATGTAGAACTGATATAGTATATTTAAGAAACTGGCCTGTAGGTATCTGCAGGCTGTGGTATAATGAATAAAAGGTAAATGTAGTCATCACTCAGCAGAGAACAAATCTAGGGGGAGATATGTAAAAAATTTACTGTGTGCAATTGGCTTGTATGATTGTGAAGTGACTAGAAGCTGTAGGGCATGTTGCGAGGGAGGAAAAACTCCAAGGACCTGGCTGGGGCTCAAGTTCATAACTGAATTTCTTTTGAATGGAGTGTCTATTCTGCTCTTAAAGCCAGACAACAGATGGAACTGGGTTGCTTAGATTAATCTGTCTTACAGTTGTCTTTAATATTTTTACCAAGATAGCTCAGCAACACCTGAGTTATTGGATTGAAAAGGTGGGGACTGTGATTTACATAACCAACTGTAAAGCAGTCTCAGAAAAAGGTACTCAGAATCTCTTAGGAGCTAGTTTTGTTTGGGGGAAGGAAATATGTTCTAGAAGTACAATCTTGAAGAAATCAATACGTTTTTAGCTGAAAATAGATTCATGTTTTCATATGATATACCCTTATTATAGTTTCCCACCCTCTTTTCCTCTGATTTCCTCTCTACCTACTCTCCTCTGTGGATCCACTCACTTTCTGTCTCTCATTAGAAAAGGATTGTAAGAGATAACAACAAACATGACAAAAATATAATAAATGAAGCAGGAACTTTCACATTGACAATGAAGATGGCAACCCAACAAGAGGGAAAGATTCCCAAGAGAAGGCACAAGAGTCAAAGACCCAGTCATTCTCATAGTCATGGATCCCATAAAAAATACTAATATTCTATTGTGTAATGTACCACATTTTCTTTATCTAGTCTTCTGTTGAGGAACATCTAGGTTGTTTCCAACTTCTGGCTATTATGAATAAAACTGCAATGAACATTGTTGAGCAAATGTCCTTGTGTTAGGATGGAGCATACTTTGGGTATATGCAATACACACACATATATGTTGATAAAAGTTTCCTCCTTCGCCAACCTGGTCCCACAACTGCTTCAGTCTCAAATACACATGCAGATGCTATATTAATTATTAAATGTTGGCTGGTGATTAGGGCTTCTTATTGGCTAGCTCTGTCTCAATTATTAACCAATTTCTATCAATCTATGTATTTCCACATTGTCTTTGCTTACCAGATTAAGGCCTGGGACTTTTTCTCCTTTGGTGGACTACATGGTGATTCTTCTGGCATGCCCTCTCTGCCTACCTTTCCCAGATTTCTCCTTGTTTCCTACTCCTGCCTGTATTCCTGACTCATTGGCCAAATAATTTTTTATTCATTAACCAATAAGAGAAACATATATACAGTAGGACACCCCTCTCTCCCTCTCTCTCTCTCTCTTTCTCTCTCTCTCTCTCTCTCTCTCTCTCTCTCTCTCTTATACACACACACACACACACACACACACACACACACACACACACACACACACAAACACACTTGCATTATTCTACATGAAGATATCAGTTTGACCAACATTATTTGTTGAAGATGCTGTCTTCTTTCCAGTGTGTATTTCTGACAACTGAAGGAGATCAAGGTGACACAAATTGAAAGGAAGAAGTCAAAATATCAGTACTTGCATTTGATATGTTAGTATACATATGTGAATCCTAAAATTCCACTAGGGAATTTCTACAGCTGATGAGAACTTTCGGCAATGATGTAGTAGCATAAAACATCACCCAAAAAATCAGTAACCCTCCTATATATAAATGACAAATGGACATAGAAGAAATAAGAGAAACAATTTCTTTCACAATAGCCCCAAATACTAGGAAATATTTTTGGGTAACTCTAACTAAGGAAGTGAAAGTCTTGTATGTTTAAAAACTTCAAGTCTTTGGAGAAATAAATTAAAGAAGATATCAGAAGATAGAAAGATCTCCTATGCTCATGGATTGGTAGGATTAACATAGTAAAAATGGTAATCTTCCCATAAACAATCTACAGATTCAATGCAATCCCCATTAAAATTCCAACACAATTCTTTATAGATCTTGAAGGGACAATTGTCAACTTCCTGTGGAAAAACAAAAACAAAAAATACCCAGGATATAGCTAAAACAATACTGAACAATAAAAGAACTGCAGGAGTAATCACTATCCCTGATTTCAATCTGTGTTACAGGGAAATAGTAATAAAAACCTCATGGTATAGGCATAAAAACAGACAGGTTGATGGAATTGAATTGAAGACTTAGAAATAAATCCAATGGACACTTGATTTTTGATTAAGGAGACATTAGTTTTAAGTGATTGGAATTTTTCTACTATCTAAACGATACTATTTCAAATAAAAAATTACTGAAGAGCTTTACCAGTTGAGAGGTATTTTGCCATGCCATTTCTCCATCCTTCTCCCTCTACTATCTCCCCCTCCTACAATCTACTGCCCTCTGGATGAGATTGCAGAGGCAGGCATTAATATTTGGTTGTCCTTCCTAATTACTTTTTTATTCATAAATTTTAAAAACAGCAAACTTGCCTTTCCACTTATCTCTTTTTGTTAACTCTTCTTTTCCTGAAATGCAATTGCTATGAGGCCTTCTCATCTCTGACAGTTTCAGAATTCTTAGCAGACATCTATTTATTATCATCAAAGCATGTCCACTATAGTCCCATTTGGAAGCCTGGACAGAATTTATCTTCTAATTTGACTCTGGTCAGCAGGAAAGCCAGTCAGTTGATTATCCCTTTACAGCATGTAAACTGACATTGTTTACCCCACAGTAATTAGATTAGGCCCACTCTGAGCTGATATTCTCCCATCTACAGTGCTTCTCCCATCTCCCAGTTGTCTGATTTTAGCTTAGATTGTTTATTTTTTGTGAGGGTTAGCCAGGAAATTAAAATCATCTGAGAGCATACTTGAACATAAGGAATGGGGAAAACAGTCACTGAGGGCAGTTGAAACAGCATGCTTGGTGGAAAGGAGGCCTTTAAGAATCAGGAGAGCAAAGGCTAAACTGGTGTCAGGAAATCAACCTAAGGACAACGGTGTGAGAGGAAGAGAATCAACAGGGAGATGGTAAAGGCCACAGAGTTAAATGAATGGAGAAGAATTTGAAACAAGTGGTGTAATTTCCGCATAAAAGGCAGCAGAAGGACTTTGAGAAAGGATAGTTTATTCTCTTTCACTGTGATATACTGAGTTTATTAATGTTACATTTGTTCCATCCCTCTAGGAATTATTTTTTCATAAGCAGTCATTTTTAAAAATGCCTTTAATTTAGTTCTCTGAAATTGGCTCAAGTAAATATTTTCCCATTGGCTTATTTTACTTTAATTTTTTTTAGATTTGGTTCTCAGAATCATGTGGGTTTTATCTGGAAACTTACTGGCACTGCCCATTTGAAGCCTGAGTCCTAGTTGTATTGGAGAAAGAAGTCTGGCTATGGTGTCCAGTAGTATGCATTAAGCAAATCCTCCAATGTGAGCTCTCATTTAGGAGCTTCTACTTGAGAACGTAGAGTCAGTATTTGAGATTACAGACTTTCAGTATTGGCCATCAAGTTTCTTCTAATTCTATTAAAGGAATCTAAACCTAGTAATTCAGATATCTCTGTAACAACCAAGACCAGCAGAGAAAAGATCCATGAGAGGCAAAAACGTAGTTTGGTTCAACATGACTAAGTAGTCAGTACTGGCTAATACTTCAAGAGTTTGATCCCAAATAGCATATTTTAGACATATTTAAGCACAGCACAATCTGGTGAAAACTTTCCTGGTGATCATTACTTCAACATTATGTGTACAATAAAACACAAAGTAAGCTAAATAGAGACCAGTGGTGGCTACATTAAAACTCTTTGTGAAGTATATGTGACTCCTTCTATAAAGATGGGTTCTATAGATTGACAGAAAAACAAGCTTACAACAAGTGTCTGAGGATTCAGTGTGGTCTCAGCCACACAGATAGTGCAAAGGTTACAGGCTATTAACCATGCCAGCTCCCAGTCTTCTGGGAAGATAACAGGTTATGTATCCCTTCCGTTGAAGGAACAATTCTATGTGTTAAACATCCTGGGTTCCCTAGTGCTCATCTATGAGCACAAGGACCTCCATGGCTCCTATATAGTACGTAGACCATGATTCCTTGTGGGTCCATTTCTTTCACCATGCCATATATACATCTAGCACATGATACTCTCATATCTAAAGTGTTGAAAAGTCACTGTATCCTTATATAATAAGTGGAAGTATAAACTTTTCCTGAGCATTTGTTTTTGCATCTTGTGATATCCTTAAAATAAATTCAATTTCTCTACTCATCTGAAGCACATATAAAATTCTTATTTGGGGGGATTTTAGGTATTATAAAAGTCCTCTGGGTTCATTTCAATTGAATTTATAATCAGGCTCCACAAAAACACTCATGCTAGGAAGTGACTCTCTCAACCTTTTGAAGTGACTCACAACAAATTTCCCTTTAAGGGATCCTCTTAGAGAACCCATGTATATTTGATCACTCTGGTTCATATTGCCTTATAGCCTTTATGAGACATCAAGTAAATGGAGCAGTTGTGTCTACTTCCTTTTAGTGTGATCCCTTCCCTTCCTCAAGACTCCAGCTTCATAAACTGCATGTTGTTGACTAAATATGGTAATTGAATAGAGGGAGAGTGTCATGAAAAATTTATAAGTATAAGAATGTTTGGTGTATGCAGCAACTAATAATTGATTCAAAATCAAGTACATGATGAATCCAAGCCATTTATGGCAGCATTTACCCATATTGTTTCACACAATTTCCCCATAGCCTTGGTTCTGAAGATGTAACATGTGCACTTGGTGCTGAGTATGCCATCAGGTCCCATGATGCTAATGAACAAACACTGCCTGAAACAACTCAACTTAGACTCAAGATCTTTGTTTGTGCTGATAAATTTTTATGAAAATACCTCTTGTATTTTAAGAGACTGGATCTTTTGCTGGCTTTCACTCAAGACATGGCTTGGTGCCTGGCCATATACTCTGCTTGTTTGTTTAAATTGCTTTTAAGAGAACAGTGTAACAACCGACCTTACTCACCTTGTATTTCCCATGTAAAGAAGCATTTACAATCTTATTTAATGCATACTTTAATCTTAAATTATATGCTCTTCTATTCCCCACCTCAAGAAATTCTATCTCTCTCTACCCGCCCACCTCTGTGTGTGTGTTATGGTAATCATTTGCTGAAAAAAAACCAAACATATTGAACGCAATCTTATACAACAAATACCTACCATAATTGTTGAATGAAACATGGATATAACTTGATAGAGTGTGTTTACGATACTCTTTGTTGTCTGAGTCAGTTGGAATAATCTAATCCCTCACAAAACTCTGTCAAAGATTCTGTAAAGTATACCTAATTCTCTGTCAAAGATTCTGTAAAGTATACCAAATTATTTCCCCATAAAATGCTTTCTGTGCTGTTGAAGAAATAGGGAACAAAGCTCTCTTTTAGGCACATGGGCAGTAGGGACAGACCAGATATATATGTTAGACAGACTTCAGACAAGTCAGCAACCACAAACTATAGGTAGACAGAAGACACAGAGAGAAGTGGAGAGCTCAAACTTGGCCTTACCCTTGATTAAATTAATCCAAGGTGAAGTGCTGAGTTTTCATTTCTTAATGAAGTGGGAGTGTCCATTTGTGATTGAAAGCTAAAGGATAGATGGATTTAGCTTTTCCTATTGAGTAGGAATTCAGGTCATCTGTTGAGACTGAGGAAATTGATGGGTTAGAGAAATATGGTTATGCTGGTGATTAAAAATATTGAAATACTCATAAACCAAGTTATCTTCCATACTCTTACTTTACCTTGATCCAGGACCTATAGACATTCCCTATGATCCAGTGTATCAACTCTAGTACTCTTGGACATAAAAGCTATATACAGTGTCCCTGTTCTGATCACTGACTATCCCAACATTTCTATAAATATTCAGAATGGAAGACCATGACTACTTACTTTGTAGGAGCTCTTGTGGACTCACCTATATTTGCCTAAATCTCCAATTGATAATCACTTGAAAGAAAAATTTAGTTTTTTTTAAGGGAGTCTCATTGGGGAAACTACTTTTAAGGGTAGGCTGAAGACCCAACAGTAGACAGCCAACAGAAAACTAACTCAATGCCATCTTTGGAGGTTCCTTGTCTCATAAAGCTATGTCAGGGCTTTTCCTTTTTTTTTAAAAATATCTTATTTCCAATTTTATTATATATATAATATATGTTATCCTTTTACTCTACATATATGTCTTTGGGCAGATGATAGATATTATGGCAGATGTACCGAGCAGAGCATAGTTCTTGGTCTCCGCTCACGTACTGTCTAGTGGGCTTTGTGGAATTCTAGTCATGTGTCTGCCTGGTTCTTTTAGTAAGTGATGTCACTCAGTCCAGTTATCAGGTGCAGCCTTGGGTGTAACACAGTTCCTGACTAAGCTATTTTTACATGTCTTAAAAGTAGTTTTTACTATGTTCATCACAATAATGATCTGCTTTATATTTCAGCAAATTTGTTTCAGCATTTCTGTTTTCCTATATATGTTTTCTCTTCAGATTTTAATACACACTGATTTCTATATCTTACTTTGTTTATGATTAATCAATTAAAAAATCTCTGACATACATTTATTTTATTGAGAAAGAGAGGTTATGTAACAACAGCTCTTTGTATAACCTACCACCTATCCTAGGAAGCATCATAGGTTAGCCTAGTCTACTTTATATGTGAGAAGAATACTTACATTAACCTTTGGACAAAAATCATTTTACTTACAAAAGTGCATTTTATAATAAAGCACTATATAGCTCCTAGAATTTACTTAGTAATATACTCAAAGTCAAAAGCAGGGTGGTTGTATTCTTTTGTACCATAATAAAGTCTGAATTTACAAGTCAAACAATTGCATCTTAGGGGACCACCTATATTTGGTACCCTTAATAAAAATTTTCCCCTTGTGTTTGGAGCATGAGGCCTGCACTCTCATTTTTGTACTAAGCCACACAAACCATGTAGCTTCTCCTATTTTTTAAAATTTTTCATTTAACAAATGTGTATAAAATAGCTCTATGTTGCAGGGTCAGGATTTCATTGAGAATTGTTCAGGCTTCTCTTTCCTATTCCCTTTGGCATGGTTGCATTCTATATACCAAAGTACTATTCATCCCTTTACTTGCTCATTTAATAAAATCTTCAGATTATTTATGGGTTATGTCCTGAGTCAGGTTTGATGGCTCTGTGGGCATACGGTTCTTGCCCTTGCCTTTGAAACCCACTCACCAAATTTACATATCCTTAGCATCCATTATATGCTAGTGAAAATTCTTTGTTCCATATCACCATGTGGACTGCTTTGGGATACCTTCTTACTTATTTAGTTACTTACTTATTTTCGGAAAGATACATTTTTGGCTTTTACAGACAAGGAGAAATAACCCTGACACCCAAGCCCAGACCTCTTCCCTCATGGCTTAGTGTACTATCTGGCCTGGAAACAGCCTTTATTCCTGAGTGGGCATTGCTAAGTATTTAGCAGTTTGTTTATCTTCCAAGGAAAAAGAGTGGAAAGGTAGTGAATAATTAAGGAGGTTTTCATGAAGACAGTAGGTAAAGGAAAGCTTACCAAAAACCAGACAAGAAGTGCATTGAAGTAAAAAGTGCCCAACAGTGGTGTTTCAGGTACTCTCTAGACATCCACTCTCTTGCTGTTTCCTCAGAGGTAAACTTGCTTCTCTTTGCAGCCAGACACACTCATTTATATTCATTTGAATGTTTGCTTCTGCTTTCCTTGTTCATTTTGTCTTTTGCCTTCAGTCATTCCTGACAAGGTGATTTCAGCTTCATTTTATGTTGACTCCTATTTCATTTTCTTTCAAGAGATGAAGAATTCCACTTTAACTGGAACAAACATAGGAGCATAGTACTTCCCAAAACTTTTTATTTTGCAGATTGGAGAAAAGATTTATTGGAGAAAAGATTGGAGAAAAGGTATATTAAGAAAGTTTGAAGAGCACAGAATAAAGACAAAATGCTTATGCACAAAAAGAACAATGTTCCAATTAGAGCCACTGTCACCAAATGCCTGTCTGAATACATTATCTTCAAATTAAAATATTCTACAAACTTAAAAATAGATTTTCCTATGCCAACTTGTAGTAACAACACTTTGTTCAAGGAAAATAAAAAAAGAAGTCCCCTTGAGTGCTTTTGATGAAAGCAATCAAAATAAACACACTTGATAATTGTGTTTCCAGACAAATAAAGAAATATCCAACATGCTTTGGATGTTTCACCCAAGTATGAATTCTTTCTTATAAAAAATTAGCTATACTGAAACAATTATAAAAACTGATTTTGACGATTTGACCAAATCTGGTAAAATTTCCTTTGCTGGCAGTTTCAGATATATTTAAAGGCAGATCCCTGTTTTAAAACAAGACAAAGAAGTTACTTAATAATATTATCATCTTGTTTAAGGATTTTATATAAAATATATTTTGAGCAAATAAAACCTTACATTGTACAACTCAGAGAATATCATTTAGTGAGAATATTTTTGTTATTTCTCTTGCTTTTGAGATTATAATATAATTTCCTAGTTTTTCTTTTCCCTTTTCTCCCTCCAAACCCTTTCATAATTCTCTCATTGCTTTCTTTCAAATTCATGGCCTCTTTTCTTATTAATTGCTATTACATACATATATGTATGTACACATATATTCCTACATACAACCTGATCAGTCTGTGCAGTGTTGCTTGTATTATGAATAAGTTTTAAAAGAAAAAGTACCAGCCACTTAAAGGGTCCTGACATTGCTTCCTCATTGTATAACTGATTAAAATTAAAACTTGTAATGTTGCAGTGTAGAAAGCCATTGGATTGCATCTGTTTTTAGGCCTCCTTTCTCTGAAAGAGTTTACCTCCTTGCTCATGCCCTTCCTGCAATTTCTCATGATCTGCCATATGTCCAGAGATTGTCTGTAAGTCATCAATCTTGAGAAAGATCCTCTCTGTGTATTTACAAAAAAGATGCAGTGATTCACTCAATACAACTAGCTTCTGAGGATTCTGATCCAGCCAGCCTGAAAACTGCCTGTTGTTGCTGAATTATTTTCCTGTTGTAATTACTAAGTTAATTGGAAAATAAAAAAAGACCAAATTATTTACTCATGCATGTTCTGCCTTTGGTGACAAAATAGAATTCTATGGTTTTATAGTAGAGTAGGTGGTTGTCAGCTTCAAATAATTCAGGATATAAAGGCTACTACAATTAAGAAAGTGTCACTACATTTGCTCATTTAGACGCCATTGGCAAAATTTGAGATGATCATTTCCTTCCTGTTTTAGGAAAACTTGTTCTAATGCAAGGAATTATGGGTGAAGTAGATTCTACAAATGCACACCGGGATTTTGAACTACATGTAAAATTTGGTAAAGAAAAGGAAAATAGCAGTGTGGTCAGGAGGGGCAAACAGAATAAAGTCAGCAACCCCATCCCCTAAATTTGAAGGTCTGAGCATTTCTACAGGGACTAGAGGGAAATTGCAGAAGGTGTGGGAAGGAGGGATGACTAGGACTCCATGATTGTGAAAGGAACAAAATGACCAAGATTGCATAGAAGATAAAGAAGGGCATCACACTGTCTGTGATGGGAAGAAAACAAAAGGTCTCTGGTATTGTGTTGACTCATGTGTGTCTTATGCTTAGTCCTCAGGGCATTCATGGCATCGTTATCTCTTCCTGAAGATAGATACAAAGGCTTAGCCAGAGTAAACCACGCAGTTGATGAATTTCAAACCAAGGTGAAAACTAAGTTTCTTTGATTCAAGATCATATGGTTTCCACTCTGTGCTGATGTAAAATTGCTTATATTTAGCCTTTTTTGACTTATTAAAATTGTCATTTCATACAGTACAACTCAATAGCTTTGGTAGGGATCTATAAAAGATAAGGTGGGTCTGGCGGTGGTGGAGCACACCTTCAATCCCAGGACTCGGGAGGAGAGAGACAGGCAGATCTCTGTGAGTTCAAGACCAGCCTGGTCTACAAGAGCTAGTTCCAGGACAGCCTCCAAAGCCACAGAGAAACCCTGCCTGGAAAAACAAAACAAAACAAACAAACAAACAAAGAGTAAGGTGGGAAGAACTTTGCCTTATACCAGCCATCAATAACATTTTTGTCAAACCACAGAGTCCATTCTGTTGCCTTCATGAAGAAAAATAATGATATTGTTTGTCTTGTAATCATTGTAGGAGGCCATAGCACAGAATATGAAGCTATACAGCCACCACACATCTCCCTCCCTCCCTCCCTCCTCCCTCCCTCCCTTCCTCTCTCTGTCTCTCTGTCTCTCTGTCTTCTCTCTCTGTCTCTCTCTCTCTCTCTCTCTCTCACACACACACACACACACAGAGAGAGAGAGAGAGAGAGAGAGAGAGAGAGAGAGAGAGAGAGAGAGAAAGCCTTCTTCTGATTTTTGTGAAAGCCATCATGATTGTCACCATTGTCCTAATGGCACTGGCAAGGGGTTTGAACCCATTGTTTAATAATACTTTTGTTGGTTCTTTGAGATTAGTGGTTCAAATGGTTAGCTCATTTTATCTCCCTAGTCATTACCAAACTCTTCCTATAGAATCCATCTGTCATTTTACTTTCTTACAGTTTTTTTGTTCACTGTCTCTTACCCCTCATCCTGCCATGTGGCACCTGCTTGTTTTTATAGTTTCCTTCTAAGAAGGAATCTTTTCATTACCTCCATGGCAAAATCACTTGGTCTTTTGTGACAGCTGGAACATTGCTCCTCATCACAGTATACATTTTTTCTTTTTCACTGAAGGCTGTCTCATCTGCATGTCTACCTAAGGGGCTGTAATGGTAATCTTGCTTGTCAACTTGGGAAAAGTCTCTGGCCACACCTCATCTGTGAGGGATTTTCTTGATTAAATGAACTGAAATTGGAAGACTTACCAGAATGTGGAACGACACCTTCCAGTATGCTCTAGATTTTAGGAGGTCAAGGAAAACCTTTTTTTTTTTTTCTTTTTGTCTCCTTGCCTTCATGTTATACTGGTGATATCATCAAATCTCTTAGTTACTTGCTGGAAAGTTCATTTACCCTGTTGCTGCCACTGCTGCAGTTACTACTGCTACCATTCTTTGCTGACACCAAACCCCAGCTTCTTTGACTTTCCAGTATGGACTGAAGACAAGTGATATTCTAGCAACCCTTTGGGCTTCAGCATCAGATTGAGAGTTCTCAGACATTCAGCCTCATGGATTGGCTTCCTGGTTCCCAGTTTCTCCAGTTTGAAGACAGCTAATTATTGAACAGACTAGATCATACTGTTCAAGCCTGGCTAATAAATCCCCTTTTGATATACATTCATTCTGTAGGTATGTTCCTCTAGAGAACCCTGATTAATACAGGGGTAAGTAGGGCTCCATCCTATTTTTCCTATTGTAGACAGAATTGTCATTTATAGCCGCTGATAGAATTGAAGGCTCAGCAAACATTTGAGTTCCAAGGTCCAGCAAAGCGCTTAGTAATTACGACTTGCTTAATTTGTAGCAAAATAAAAATGGATAAGGTGATTATCAACATATAATAAGCATAAGAAGTTGAGGGGAAAAAAAGCAAAAGAAGGAAAAATGGCAAGACGAAGAAAAACAACGAAACAGAAATGAATTTAAAACATTTAAGAAACATATATAGAGTACCTGATGAAGTTTAGGTGATGGATAATTTGATAAAGTCTAATTCTTATAATGAGAGAAGGGGAGACAGACAATAAATAAATACATGAATCTAATGGCAGTTTGTGGTAAGTACTATAAGAAAAATCATTCAAAGGATGAGCTTGGGGCATTGTGGAGGTGTGAGATGTAGATAAGCAGTAGTTGGTACCAGTAACCTGTAAGCAGGGATCTGAAGTGAAATAAAGATTCCCTGAGTGAGGAATATTCTACCAGAGGGTATGTGGGAATAAAGAAAGTGTTAAAAAATATTTTGGTGTGCTTGATACTTGCTTGGTACCTTGGAACAATAAGTAGAGAATGAATGAAAATGAGGCACTAGGGCCAGAAGTTGTGCATTCTTCACACTAGGGGCGCAGAAATGACTGCCTTGCACTAGAAGCTGGGTGTCACACTGCTATGTGTTATTCTTGTGCAGAAAGGAATTTTGATGTTCATGGGATATAGTTGTAGGCAATCCTTATTTACCCACATGCTATATAGTGGAAAGGTCTTGAATTCTATGTCTTTAGCGGTGCTAAAGTAATATTTCTACTTTGGGGGTCACTGCTGCCTCCTCAGCATCTCCTGAATGGATAAGGTAGATCACACTGGCCTTGTGTGACTAGCTGCTTCCAAGTAAAAAGAAAGGATGAGGAGATCTGGATTTGGATTCATTCTCCAAACTGCCTTTACACACTAATTAATAAGGCATGCTTTGTCTGACTTTATCAACGCTTTGAATAAGTGTGGCTTTGCCGGGCTCCCTGTGAGTTCACTGCCCAGATGGGTTTCTGCTTCTGCATTTCTTCCTCAAATCTCTTTCTTGTCTCAATTTACAGGATTCCTCAACTTTGACACTGTTAGCATGAGGGAGGGAGAATTCTTGGTTGGGGGCAGGGGCTTGCTCTGTATATTGGGGGACGCTTAGCATTACCTCTGATCATAGCTAGCCCCAACCCCAGACACAGCCAAACCCAAGGTATTTGTCACTTGTTCTCTGAGGGTTCTGAGCCACTGTCTTAATAACTACAGGAGTCGTGGGGGAATGCAGGCTTTCAGAAAAAGAGCAATGAACATGTGCAATTACCATTCTTTCTAGGACATCAGAAATATTTTGTAGCATACTGCCATTTTCAGACTATAGACAGGCTCATCATGGATATTTTTAAAGTTCTTTTTTTGATATTTCCAAACTCACAGCTTAGAATAACCAATACATTTGAAAACCATTTTTTTCCTGAAAATAACAAGTCAAAAAATAGCAAAGCTATAATCCTGCCTTTCTTTGAAAGAAACAGTTTTCCCCCTCATCAGGATGCCTTCTGGCTTTCCGGTGGTGGAAAGGACAAGGCTGTTAGGAAGCAGTCCTTGAATTCCCCAGGGTGAAGGTGAAGTGCTTACTTTCTTTTCTGTACTCAGTAAATGGTATTCCCCCAAATTTCCATACTCAAGCTACTACCCCTAATATGAGTGTACTTGGAGATAGGGCATCTAAAGAGGTAGTTATGCATGACTGAAGTCACCTGGGTAAATCCATATTCATTAGGGCTGTTGTCCACATAAGAAGAGATACTCCACCAAGAATGTGTGTGTAGAAGAGAGGCCATGGGGGGAGGGGGACCCAGTGTGAATGCTGCTTCAAGCCAGAGAACTCTCACTTTGACACTAGGGCTACCAACTTGGATCTGGAACTTGCAGCTTTACAAAATATGATCCTAATGTTTAAGCCACTCTGTCTATGGCATTTTGGTATACAGCAGTGGAAGAAGCCTAATACAAATCCTGGCACATAGGCAGACTCTTTTATAGCATTTGAGTGCCACCACTGTATTCCTACTTTTGTCTTCCTTCAAGCAGATGTCACCCTTCCTCCAGGACCAGTCAGACCCCTGTCTTCCAAGCATCTCTCTCCTTGCAGAAATCCTAGCCCTTTACACGTCCCTGGGATTTATACTTTGCAGCATGTATTTTAGACTTTAACTACATATTGCTGCATATGTTTCTCCATACATTTAGTTTTTTCATCCTCTAAAAATTAAGAGTTAGTATTAATTTTGTGTTCATCACCTTACATTTCTGCTGGGGAAGTAAGTTTATTTTAATCATAGTACTAATGCTACTATAGGCTTTTGCTCCATCGTCCCCTTTTGTCTCTTCCTTTCATCCCTCTGTCTCTTCCCTCTTCCCTTTCCCCCTTTCCTTCGTTCCTTCTGACTGGACCCAGAGGGCCTAGAATGTGATAGGTCAAGTGCAGTATCATTGAGCTAGCCCCTGCTCCTCAGCGCCTAGTGTTTCCTCTTTGGGTTATGAATATTATCTTGTCTGGATTTAGACTAGAAAATAGGTAAATCACACTTTCTAGGGACATCTGTGGAGGTGTTTCCAGAGAAGACTACATGCAGCCTTGAGAACTGAGTGAGGAAGATCTGGTGTTGCGGGTGGAACCATCCTATGTGCTGGGAGCCCAGCTGGCTTGGGAAAGAAGAAAGGAGGCTTGTTTTCTCATTTGTGCTCCATCTCTCCCAAGTAGGTGCTCACACATCCTTTCTTGATTGGGCATGCTTTTTTGCCACTGTCACCAGTGAACCTCAGACCAGCTTCCTCAACCTTTGCCAATGGTTGTGCCAGTACCTTTGACAAAGACCTCCCTCTCCATGAGTCATTAGGTCTTTGGTTTAGGACTAGGGCTGCATCACTGGTCTCTTTCATTCCAGAGCAGTTACAGATTCCCCAAGCTTAGACTGGGCAGTTACAGATTTCCCAGTCTCTCCACTCTACAGGCAGCCATTAGAGAACTATACAGGCATTGGGAGTCAATGTAATAAATCCCTTCCCATAGATACATATATCTTCTTGGTTCTGTTTGTTTGGAGAACTGTGACTAATACACTTTGAAAGAAAATGTGTAGGCATGTATCTAAGTCATGTCAATGTCTTCACTCACTTTGTGCTTAACCTAGTTTTATGACAGGGTGACTGAGGCCTTGAGGCAGCATTTGTGATGTTGTAAACACTTGTCATCCATATATTTAATTCCCACTCCAGCTCCCTCTCTCTTCTACACTTTGTTACTGACAGTATTGGAGTCCATTTGAACCTGTATTTCCAGAAAACAGTAACAATTAAGAAATTAACCCCCCTATCCTATATTCTTTGGGAATAGATTAATACAAAGATCTACTCTTTCCCCTATGACTGGATACTATTTGTGGTGACCCTGTGTGGTCTGTACCAAGGTCATGCATAGCCCTGTAACTTCCCATTCTTTGTCTATGTGCCAACTAATTGACACACATGTATCCATCTCATCTGCCAATACATCAGCCAAGGTGATGGCACCAGGCTTTAGTCCTATTTCCTCCAACTGGACTTTGATCCACCTTCAGCCTTAGCTAGCACTGGGATGGAGCAGTTCTCCCAGAAGCTTCTTTTTTGACAGTCTGCTGACTGTGAGGAAAGATGTTTTCTGCTTAGCTGTCCCAGGGCCACCTGGCCATCCACTCCCTCATGCTGAGTTCTCTTTAGTCTCTTATATTCTGCTCTATAAAAGAAATTTCCTTTTTTACTTAATCTTTTAGAGAGTTATTTGTGGATCTTTTGATTTGCACTTTTTTCTTGTTATAGTATTATAATAGCTTCCTTTTCCTTACAGTAATAGTGGTTTTAAATATCTTTTAAAACAGTACAATAGATGAAAAATGTACCATCTTTATGATTTTAAGTGTGCAGTTCATTTGCATTTATAGTCACAATTAACAAATATTTATTTATTTATTTATTTATCATTACTTATTGTATCTCTCTCCTCTTTGGTGTGTGTGTGTGTGTGTGTGTGTGTGTGTGTGTGTGTGTGTGTGTTAAAGGGGAAGAAGCCTGGACATGTAACAGTGTAGAGACGAGAGAGGACAAATCTCCAGCACCTGTTCTCTTCTTCCATCTTTTCATAGGTTCTGGGGACTGAATTTAGGTCATTAGGCTTATATAGGAAGCACTTTTACCTGAATCTTCTGAACTTTTAATCTTTAAAAATGATCATACCTATGAAATAGTTCCTCATTCCCCTTCAAGCTCCTAGCAGCCACACTTCTATTTTCTTTCTCTGTGAACTTGATTGCCCTTGGGTCTGTGTCTCACGTGTGTGAAATTACTCAGTGTTTATCACTTGTGCCTAGTGTATTTCACTAGACACAGCCGCCTCTAGATCAATCCTTGTCATAGCACTATCATAACTTCCTTCCTGTGACTATCATCCATTGAGATGAGAATAGACACTTGTATTGCTTTCACCTTCTAGCTATTGTTAATAATACTGACATAAGTTTGGGTCTGCAATGAACTATCTCAAGGACTGCTTTGAATTCTTTTTGATACATATGCAAAGTGGAATTGATGAATCAAATATTAATACAGTTAAGTAATACTTGAAGAGCTTTGCTTTTTAATAGAGGATTACATCAGTGAATTGCCATCTCCCATTTCCCTCAACAGTGCTCAACAATCATGATTTCTTCTCATCATCAACACTTCTTATCATCAGTGTTTTATTAGCTAGTTTGTAACACTGTGGCAAAATACCTGACAGAAGTAACTTGAAGGAAGAAAGGTTTATTTTCATGTCATGTGAATCTAGGAAGCAGAGAGTGATGGGGGAAGTACTTCTGTGTATGTTTATCTTATTGATTGTTGAATAAAGTTCTATTTGGCCAATGAAACAGCAAGTCAGACAGGACTAGGAGTCAAAGAGGATTCTGGGAAATGCAGTAGAGAAGTGGTGATTGAGGCCGAAAGTGACATATTTAAGCAAGGAGAAATAGGAAGTGTCCCCTTTTCCCCTCCGGCTCCTCTAGCAGCGCCATGTGAGCCACCGGCAAGAGAGGGCACCAGCGAAAGGCATCCTCTACAAGATAAGTCTTATAAAATAAATAGATTTATGATAATTAAGACTGAGCTAACAGATGAGAATCCTAGTCATTGGCCAAGCAGCATTTGTACCTAATATGTCTCTGTATTATTTTGTCCATCCACGTGGTGGGCAGAACACCGGCAGCTGGCAGAGACTGCCCACGTGGTGGTAGAACTCCGGTGGCTTTTGGTGGCAAGATTTATCGTAACAAGAGAATCCACAGGAACCAGGGACCATGCTATAGCCTTCAAAGCTTGTCCCACAATGAACCTCTTTCTCTGCCAGATCCTATTTCACAAAGAGCGCAAAGCCTCCCAAAATAGAGCCCTAAGCTTGGATATAAGCACTCAAAACATAAGCCTGTTGAGTGTCTTTCAGATGCAAGCTACAGCATTAGTCATCCAAATGGGGAAGGTTGCAAACTTTTGCTAAAGTATCTCCTTAATTAAGTCTACATTTTAAGTCTACTTAAAAATTTTGACATCTACAGAAAAGTCTTAAGAAGCAACAACAGTAAGAAAAACACTAATGTATTCAGGGATCAAAAGCACACACTATCAACATTTTGACAAGTGCATCTTAGATCTGCAAAGGTAGGAAAGTGTGCAAGCCAGTAAACATTCATCAGTACCTGCTTGCTGCTGCAACTTGTTATTTCATAAATTCTGTGATGAATGTTTATACACAATAATTAAGTTGAAATATAGAGATCCAGATCTGAATGTTTCCCCAGTATCTTTCAAAGATATCAAACTCCTTCAAGCTAGAATGACATAACTGAATAAGGTGATCTTAACACACCATTTAATTTAAATTTGAAAGTATGCTTAAGTGTGGGGATCCAATTTGTGAGTGTGTATTCAAATGAAATGAGGTCAGTTTGTAAGGAGGTGTCTATACTCTTGTGTTTGCTGCAGCATGTTCACAATACCAAGACATGGAATCAACCTGAATGTACATTTCCAGATGATGGGTAAGGACAGTGTTATACGTATGTACAATGCTCTATAGCTAAGGGTTAACATCAGAATACTGGGCCATTGGCAACAACATGGGGTGAACTTGAAGGAAATTATGCTATAAAAATAAGTGACACACTGGAAGACAAATGTCACACAATTTCAATTTTATGTGTAACCTAGAAATGATGAACTTATGGGAGCAGAGAGCAGAATTGTGGCTATTAGGCTTCAATGTGGGTCTTTTAACAATGGGGAGATGATTGGTTTAAGGATATAAAACTGCAGTTGGACAAGAGGCATGGACTCTTTGATGTCTTGAGGTCTACTGAGATCATGATGAATATGGTTGGTAACAATATGCTATATTTTAAAAGTTGTGAGATAGTATACTTTAAGTGTTTTCAAAACAAAAATGATGAATATGTTTGATATAACATGTTAATTGGTTTAATTTAGCCATGCCATTGTGAACATACTGTATTATGTATCGTAATTGTTCATGACTTTATTTATGAGCTAAATAAATGAATGGATGAATATTTTTCTCATCACTGCATCTGTTGTCTTTATGTTACTGGGAGGTGACTGAGTTCAAATACCTCCCTATTTTAGAACTTAATACAAATTGGTTTTTAAGATGATTTTTTTATTAGTTCAAATTAGGAACAAGCTTGCTTCACATGTCAATCCATTCTCCCTCTCCCCCCCTCCCCCAAACCCCCCACTAGCCCCCTCCTCCCTCCTCCCTCTGCTCCTATGGAGGGTAGGGCCCTCAACGGGGGCTCCCCAAATTCCACAACATCATCCTGGGACAAGCCTAGGCCCTCCCCTGTGTGTCCAGGCCTAGATAGCATCCTTTCATGTGGGATGGGCTCTCAAAACCCCTTCTTACGCCAGGGAAAAATACTGATCTGCTCCCAGAGGCCCCATAGAGAGCCAAAGCCTCCTCATTGACATCCACTATCAGGGGTCTGAATCAATCCTGTGATGGCCTCTGGGGTCTGGGGTCCATGTGGTCCTCCAGCTGTTTTTGTGGGTTTCACCAGCCTGGTCCCAACCCCTTTGATCTTCATTCCTCCCTCTCTGCAACTGGGTTCCAGAGTTCAGTTCAGTGTATATCTGTGGGTGTTTGCCTCTGCTTCCATCAGCCACTGGATGAGGGCTCTAGGATGGCATATAAAGTAGTCATTAGTCTCATTATAGGGGAAGGGCACTTAGAGTAGCCTCTCCACCATTGCCTAGATTGTCAGTTTATGTCATCCTTGTAGATCTCTGGAAATCTCCCTAGTGCCAGATCTCTCCTTGGCTCTATAATGGCTCCCTCTGTTAAGGTATCTCTCATCCTGCTCTCCTCTATTCTTCCCCCAACTCGACCTTTCTGCTCCCCCTTTTCCTCCTCTCCCCTCCCCTTCTCCTCCTTTCATTCTGCCAGCTTCCTCTCCCTTACTTTCATGGTCCCAATTAGCTCAGGAGATCCTGGCCCTTCCCATTGTCCTGGGACCATGCATTTTTCTCTTAGAGTACTTCTTGTTTCCTAGTTACTTTGGTTAAGAGGATTGTAGGCTGGTAATCCTTTGATCTATATCTAAAATTCATATATGAGTGAGTACATACTATGTTTGTCTTTTTGTGACTGGATTACCTCACTCAGGATGGTTTCTTCTAATTCCATCCGTTTGCCTGCAAATTTCAAGATTCCATTGCTTTTTTTCCCCCACTGTTGTACTCCATTATGTAAATGTACCACATTTTCTCTATTAATTCTTCAGTTGAGGGGCATCTAGGTTGCTTCCAGGTTCTGGCTATTACAAACAACAGTGCTATGAACATGGTTGAACATATGTCCTTGTTGTATGAAAATGTATTATTTGGGTATATGCCCAAGAGAGGAATTGCTGGATCTTGAGGTAGACTGATTCCCATTTTCCTAAGCAACTGCCATACTGATTTCCAAAGTGGTCTTACAAGTTTATACTGCCACCAGCAATGGATGAGTGTTCCTTTTCTTCACATCCTCTCCAGCATAGATTGTCATTGGTGTTTTTGATTTTAGCCATTCTGGCTAGTTTTAAGATGGTATCTCAGAGTTGTTTTGAGTTGCATTTCTCTGATGGCTAAGGATTTTGAGCACTTTCTTAAATGTCTTCCAGCCATTTTAGATTCCTCTGTTGAGAATTCTCTATTTAGTTCTTTGCTCCACTTTTGAATTTCATTGATTGGTGTTTTGGTGGCTAGCTTCTTGAGTTCATTGTATATTTTGGAAATCAGCCCTCTGTCAAATGTGGTTGGTGAAGATCTTTTCCCATTCTGTGGGCTGTTGTTTTTGTCTTACTGACTGTGTCCTTTACCTTACAGAAATTTCTCAGTTTCAGGAGGTCCCATTTGTTAATTGTAGATATCAATGTCTGTGCTACTTCTGTTATGTTCTGGAAGCAGTCTCCTGTACCAATAAGTTCAAGGGTATCTCCCACTTTCTCTTCTAGACGATTCAGTGTGAACAGATTCATGTTGAGATCTTTGATCCATTTGGAATTAACTTTTGTGCATGGTGATATATATGGATCTATCTGCAATCTTCTGCATGTCTGAATCCAGTTGTGCCAGCACCATTTGTTGAAGATGCTATCTTTTTTCCATTGTATAGATTTAGCATCATTGTCAAAAATCAGGTGTTCATAGGTATGTGGGTCAATATCAGGATTTTCAATTTGGTTCCATTGGTCTATCTGTCTATTTTTGTGCCAATACCAAGCTGTTTTCAGGACTATGGCTCTATAGCAGAGATTGAAGTCAGGGATGGTGATGCCTCCAGAGGCTCCTTTATTATACAGGGTTGTTTTGGCTATGCTGGGTTTTTTGTTTTTCCATATATAGTTGAGATTTTTTTTTTTAAGATCTGTGAAGAAGTATGTTGGGATTTTGATGGGGATTGTGTTGAATCTATAGATTGCTTTTGGCAAGATTGGCATTTTTACTATGTTGATTCTACCTATCCAAAAGAATGGGAGATCTTTCCATTTTCTGGTATCTTCTTTAATTTCTTTCTTTAAAGACCCAAAGTTCTTACTGTACAGGTCTTTCACTTTTTTTTTGGTTATCGTTACCCCAAGATATTTTATGTTGTTTGTGGATATTGTGAAGGGTGATGTTTCTCTGATTTCTTTCTCATTCTGTTTATCATCTGCATATGGTAGGGCTACTGATTTTTTTGAGTTAATCTTGTATCCTGCTACTTTGCTGAAGGTGTTTATCAGCTGTAAGAGTTCCCTGGTAGAGTTTTTCGGGTCACTTATGTAGACTATAGTGAAAGTCTGACTTCTTCCTTTCCAATTTGTATCCCCATGATCTCCTTTTGTTGTGTTATTGCTCTAGCTAGGACTTCAAGTACAATATTGAAGAGATATGGAGGGAGTGGACAGCTTTGTCTTGTTCCTGATTTTAGAGGAATTGCATTGACGTTCTCTCCATTTAGTTTGATGTTGGCTGTTGGTTTGCTGTATATTGCTTTTATCATATTTAGTTATGTTCCTCTTATTCCCATTCTCTCCAAGATCTTTATCATGAAAGGATGCTGGATTTTGTCAAAGGCTTTTTCGGCATCTAGTGAGGTGATCATGTGGTTATTCTTTTTCAGTTTGTTTATATGGTGGATTACAGTGATGGATTTTCATATGTTAAACCATCCTTGCATCCCTGGGATGAAGCCTACTTGATCATGGTGGATGATTTTTCTGATGTGTTTTTGGATTTGATTTGACAATATTGTGTTGAGTATTTTTGCATCGATGTTCATGAGGGGTATTGGTCTGTAGTTCTCTTTCTTAGTTGTGTCTTTCTGTGGCTTGGGTATCAAAGTAATTGTAGCCTTGTAAAAAGAGTTTGGCAATGTCCCTCTTGCTTCCATTGTGTGGAACAATTTGAAGAGTACTGTTATTAGCTCTTGTTTGAATTTTTGGTAGAATTCTGCAGTGAAGCCATCTGGCCCTGGTTTTGTTTTTTGTTTTTTTTTTTTTTTTGGTTGGGAGGCTTTTGATGACTGCTTCTATTTCATTAGGGGTTATAGATCAATTTAAACTGCATATCTGTCTTGGTTTAATTTTGGTAAGTGATATCCATCCAGAAAATTGTCAATTTCCTTTAGAGTTTTGAATTTTGTTGAGTACAGTTTTTCAAAGTATGACCTGATGATTCTCCGGATTTCCTCAGTGTCTGTTCTTATATCCCCAGTTTCATTTCTTCTTTTGTTAATTATCATGTTCTCTCTCTGCCTTTTGGTTAGTTTGGGTAGAGGTTTGTCTATCTTGTTGATCTTCTCAAAGAACCAACTATTTGTTTCATTGATTCTTTGTAATGTTTTCCTAGTTTCTACTTTATTAATTTCAGCCCTCAGTTTGATTATTTCCTGGCATCTACTCCTCCGTGGTGAGTTTGCTTCTTTTTGTTCTAAAGCTTTCAGTTGTTCTGTCAATTCTCTAGTGTGACTATTCTCCAGTTTCTTCATGTGGACACTTAGTGCTATGAACTTTCCTCTTAGCACTGCTTTCAGAGTGTCCCATAATTTTGGGTATGTTGTGTCTACATTCTCATTAAATTCTAGGAAGTCTTTAATTTCATTTTTATTTCTTCCTCGACCCAGGAATGGTGCAATTGGGTGTTATTCAATTTCCATGAGTTTGTAGGTTTTCTGCAATTTGTATGGATTATGAATTCTAATCTTAAAAGTGTGGTGGTCTGATAAGATATAGGAGGTTATTTCATTTTTTTTGTATCTGTGGAGGTTTATTATTTTGTTAAGTATGTGATCAATTTTAGAGAAGGTTCCATGTGATGCTGAAAAGAAGGTATATTCTTTTGTTTTTGGATGGAATGTTCTATAGATGTCTGTTAATCCCTATTGGGTCATAACTTCTGTTAGATCCTTTGTTTCTTTGTTAAGTTTCTGTCTGGTGGTCTTATCTAGTGGTGAAAGCAGGGTGTTGAAGTCTCCTATTATAAGTTTGTCGGGTTTTATGTGTGGTTTGAGCTTTAGTAATGTTTCTTTTACAAATGTGAGTGCCTTCATATTTGGGACATAGACGTTTAGGACTGAAACTTCATTTTGATGGACTTTTGCTGTGATGAGTATGAATGCCCTTCTTCATCTCCTTTGATTGATTTTAGTTTGAAGTCTAATTGTTAGATATTAGGATTGCTACACCAGCTTGTTTCTTGGGTCCATTTGATTGGAAAATTTTTTCCCAACCCTTTACTCTGAGGTAATGCCTGTTCCTGATGTTAAGATGTGTTTCTTGTATACAGCAGAAGGATGGATTCTGTCTTCGTATCCATTCTGTTAGACTGTATCTTTTTATAGGCACGATAAGACCATTGACATTGAGGGATATTAATGTCCATTGATTGTTGGTTCTTGTTTGTTTGGGATTTATTGTTGGTGGTGACATTGTGTGTGGATTTCTCCCTCCTGTGTCTTTTGTTGTTTGGTAAAGTTGGATTATCTATTGACTATGTTTTTGTGAGTGTAGTTATCTTTTTCAGGTTGCAGTTTTCCCTCCAGAACTTTCTATAGTGATGGATTTGTGGATATGTATTGTTTAAATCTGGTTTTGTCGTGGAATATCTTGTTTTCTCCATCTATAGTGATTGAAATCTTTGCTGGGTACAGTAGTCTGAGTTGGCATCCATGTTCCCTTAGTGTTTGTTGGACATCTATCCAGGACCTTCTGGCTTTCAAAGTTTCCATTGAAACTTTTTCCTTTGCTGATCTTAATATTTTCTCTTTATTCTGTAAGTTTGATGTTTTGATTATTATGTGGTGAGGGAAGTTCTTTTTATGCTCCAGTGTATTTGGTGTTCTGTAAGCTTCTTGTACTTTCATAGGCATATCCCCCTGTAGGTTGGGGAAGTTTTTTTTCTATGATTTTGTTGAATATATTTTCTGTACCTTTGAGTTGGATTTCTTCACCTTTTTCTATACCTATTATTCTTAGATTCCGCCTTTTCATGGTGCCCCATATTTCCTGGATATTTTGTGTTAGGGATTTGTTGGACTGGAGATTTTCTTTGGGCAATGACTGTATATTCTCTAGTGAGTCTTCAACAACTGAGATTCTCTCTTCCATCTCTTGTATTCTATTGGTTATACTCATAACATTAGTTCCTGATCATTTATCCACATTTCTATTTCTAGCATCCCCTCATTCTGTGTTTTCTTTATTGTTTCCATTTCAGCTTTCATGCCTTGAACTGTTTCAAGTGCTTCCTTCACTTGTTTGGTTGTTTTTTCTTCAGATTCTTTAAGGGATTTTCTTGTTTCCTCTTTAAGCGTCTTGAACTTCTTCATAAAGTAGATTTTTAGGTCTGTCTCTTCTTTTCCTCTGTGTTGTGCTTTTCAGATCTTGCTTGTGTGGAGTCCCTAGATTCTGGTGGTATCATATTGGTCTTTCTGTTGATGAGTGGTTCTTTTTCTGCCTTCTTCCCATCTCTTCTTCCAGTGGGTGCAGGTAGGGTCTCTCTATCTCCTCTTGTCACCCGGTAGTGTGTGGGGCCAAGACTTCAATGTCTGCAGGTATGGATGGTCTTGCCTCCCCTGGTAGTCTCCTTACTCAGGAGTGGTCAGGCTAGTAGAGAGGGAAGGAAGAGTGAGGTATTTCCAGACTCAGTGAGGTTCTCCCTGTCTAGGTGGGTCCACTCTATGCAGGTACAGGCCCATAGAGATCCTGGGGTAATGGGGGCCTTGGGCAGGAGTAGGGCTCAGGAGAGGTCAGGTGTTTTTTTAAATGTTTACTTGATATTTTTTTATACCCAACAAATTCCCCAAATGCCAACATTTCTCCTGTGTGTTTTCCAGAATAGAGAGCCAAAGCTATACTCTATTTTTTTATTATTAGACACTTCATCTTTATTTTGCTTGTTGGAATTCATGAGTGTTAACTCAACAAACAGTTTCTGACCCAAATTGGCTGCATTGACAGATTTTTTTTCTCTTCTTGCTAGTTTGGGAAAATCTCTGAATTCTGTGAGATTGTTGAGGCTATTAAAAAGTGGTACTCTGGTGAAGAAAAATTTGGGGGTCATTCAAAGGCTATTCAATAGGTTTTTGAGATTAAAAAGCCAAATGAAACATGGGACATCTTTAGCTATGTTATCTTTCTTCCTTCTGTAAGTTGTATACAAGTCTATAAATTATAATGTATAGTGTGGGCAATTATATACAAATCTATACTTTATAAATTATCATCATCATTTATTTATCCATCGGTCTATAGGTCTATAGTCATTATTACATTACACACAAATATGTGTCAGTGTCAGGCACACACACACACACACACACACACACACACACACACACACCCCACAACAGTTCTCCTTGTCTGTTCAATTTTTTCACCATTCCTTAGAACAGTGGTTTTCAACCTTCCTAATGCTGGGACCCTTTTATAGTGGGAAATTACCAATACGGAGTCAGGTAGAAATATAAGGGTATTTAATAGGGAAAAGCCTTACTTACAGAGCGACCTAGCCAGCCGGCGTGGCAGCAGTCTGTACAGCAAGTCCAAAACAGAAACAGAAAGCAAAAACGGAGTCACCCTACGTCCCCCTGACCACGCCCTTGCAAGCTTGTGAGGGCGTGGTCAGGCATATCTGTAGCCAGCCCCTAAGTAGGCGTGGCTACAGCTTCCCCTACACCCTTTAATACAGTTTTTCATGTTGTGGTGACCCCCAACCATAAAATTGTTTTTGTTGCTACTTCATATCTAATTTTATTCATGTTAAAAATTATAATGTAAATATTTTTAGAGATAGGGTGTTGGCAAAGAGGTTGTGAACCACTGGTTGAGAACTATTGCTGCCTTAGACAATAAAATCTGGTGTACTGGAGGATATCATTTTTTTCTCCATCTTGTGAGATCTGGATGATGCAGTTCCTTATGAGGAACTCAACCTCACTTTAGAGTAACAGTGGGGATTCCCTCAAGCAAGACTAAAAAACGCCTCCTGAGAGTGTCAGCTACATATTGATCCATTTTCTGCACCATTAAGACCAAGCGGAAACAGGATTGCTGTAAATTCAAGGCCAGCCTGGGCTACACAGTGAATTCAAGGCCTGTCTGGGCAATAGAGTGATACACTGTCTGGAAGAAACAAGGCGGTGAGGTTAAGAAAAGAATTCTACTTAGGGAAAAAAATGGAAAATGAGCTCCTTGTTTTCCTCTGGCCCTTACATTACCCTGATAAGCAAACCTAGCAGCTCTACACCTGATTTTGGTCAGAAGCCTTTGAAATTCTGGTTAAAATTTTAGACCTTCTCTAAAGGCACAGTGCCTTAAAACCAACCAAATTCATGCAGAAATGTAACTTTTCCACTTACCTGTAACTGAATTCAATTTGTCTCAGCCCACATCCTGGCTGATGGCATGGACACCATCCAGCAGCTTCCTCAAATACTCATTTATCTGTGGTCTAAGACTATAAATCACATAATTGCTGCCAAATTTCCTTTTCTCCTTCTGGAGGTTAATTACAAAATCCCTGGACTCTGCTTGATCTGTTCTTGATCTATACTGACAGCTCCAATCTATGAGACACAAAGACACAAAGGCCACATTGAGTGTGGTCACTGGCATCCATTGGTATTTGCTCTTCTTGCTGAGACAGCCATGACCTTACCTCATCTCCATGCTGCTAATGACAACTGGGTCCTTTTGTTCTGACAGCCAAATTTTTTATTCTTGTTGCCAGGTTCTTGTCCCTTGTCAAGATTCCCTCCTCCTCCTCCTTCTAATAATACTCCATATTCTTAGAAATTATCTTACCCTTATTTAATGAAGTGGATAACAGAAAGTCTATCCTAGTCCTGTGGGGAGAAGGAATTATAGAGAATGTGGGTCATTAGCTTAGGTCAAGAGCTATAGTATAATATTTTTATATCTTCATTAATTGAGGGAAGATAGACACAGAAAGGCATGTTTTTTCTCCTATGCCACAATGAGAGAGAGAGAGAGAGAGAGAGAGAGAGAGAGAGAGAGAGAGAGAGAAAACAAATAAAGGAAGAAAGTAAAATGGCCTGAAAGAGAGGAGGGATGATTAAGAGAGGGGGAGGGGACATACTAGAGTGTGATGAAAGGAAAGGTTCATGTGATAACAGAATGATTATACTTGTGTGAAAAGTCACAGTGCAATCTAATTATACAATTCACACACACACACACACACACACACACACACACACACACACACACACACACACACAGAGTAAAAAAGACCATTGCCAAATGTATTACAATATCAACTTCTGGAATTTATTCATTACAAATGAATGAGGGTTATCTTGGGTTGCTATGAATAGACCCCTGATCCATGACTATTCTTTTACACTGTACCTGGTTGTCAGCATAATTTATTGCATGAACATTAAATTCTGCTTTGCAGCTGCACATAAGAAAAAAATCTAGGCAGCCCTTCTTGTTCAGTGCCAGTGAAAGGTAAAGCACTGGCATTTAAGCTGAGGCTTATTTGGCTTATGTGGTTTTCACTCCTGCCAGTACCTGACTAATGAATAAATGCATCACCTATAGTGAGTGACATGCTGCACATTATGACTGGGTGTCCAGGACCCTCAGTGCTATTGCAGTTAGTTCCATGCCCTGTAGTATAAAACTTACTGCTTTAAAACCTTTTATTACAGAAAGGTTGAGTCAGGTGTAGATTAGAAGAAAGGACATGTAATAGGTAGGATTTTAGTTGAGGAGTGGTAGGGGATGAAGGGGGGTGAGAAGGGAACTGGGATTGTCATGTAATTCAATCTTGTTTGTAATTCAAATATATAAAAAATAAAAAAAATAAAAAAAATCTTTTATTTACTTAATATTTGAGTCAGGGTTACAGGTAGTCAAGGCTGACTTTGTATTTGCTAAGTAGAACAGGGTGACCTTGAATTTCTGGTCATCTTGCCTCCACTTCTTAGGTGCTGGGATCATAGGCATATGGCACCATTTTTGGATTTATGTAGTGCAAAGCAGGGATTGAACCCAGGACTTTGTGCATGCAAGGCAAGCACTCTAACAGTTGAACTCCATACCTAGTACCTATTATCCCTTCTTTTAAAGCTAAGTAAACTAATGGTTGGGTAATTTGATGGTATGTTCTGTATTTGATTGTTAATCGACCTAAAACCCACAGTTGAGGACTTCCAGTGTGATTGAGCCTATGGCGCTTCCTCCTTAGACTTTGATCTTAGGTTGGTCACAGATATTCTAAAAGGATTTCTTCTTCTTAATTTCTTCTGGCAGGGTAGCACTCTGATAAAAATGTAGAATAGTTCTTGCTGTCTGGACTTCAAAGTTACTTTTGCTTCTATTTCTAAGCCTTTCTGTGGATTCTGTTAGCATACTATCTTTTCAATGAATTACTTGTTATTTAAGTTAACGTGAGTAGATTTCCATTATCTGGAAGCAAACGCCTCTGACTGATACAGCTATGAATGAGGTAGATTCTCAAATCATTTATATTTTGTTTCAATCAGTTATTGGGTATACAATCGCTAAACTCAGTGATCTGAAGTAATGGTCATTTTATTTGGTTGATAATTATGCAGGCCAGGCTGGATTGGCTTGTATGGTTCTGGACTCACCTGGATTCTCTTATGTTTCCATGGTAAGATGTTGGTCAGGTGAGTAGTTTTGCTCCTTGGAGTTGGCAGCCAACTAGGAAGCCATCCTGGGCTTTTTGAGATGGTGGAAGCCATTTCTTAAGATACTACAGGAAATGTTTGTGGTTAATTGTGTTTCACTTCCCCAAATTTATATGCTGAAGACTTAACTCTCAGCATCTTAAAATATGAGTATATTTGAAGAAAGGACTATAAAGTGGTGATTAAGTTAAAATGTGGACATTAGGAACTTCTAACCCAATCAGCTAAAGACTTCATAAATCCTGATACTAGGGATTGTGTCTATAGAGGAAAGAGCATGCAAGGACATAGCAAGAGGGCTAAACCAAGAAGAGAGATGCCTTAGATAAAATAAGATTTACTAATACCTTGTTCTTGGATTTTTAGTCACCAAAGCTATGACGAAATAAAAATTTGCCATTGATGCCACATAAATGTGTAATATTTTGTAATGGCAGCCCTAAGAACTAATACAGAAAACAAGAGAGTGTGGGGTCTCTTTTGACTATGGTTTGTAATCAGCACAATATCACTACAGTTGCATTTTATTGATGAAATTAAGTCCGAATTTCAGTGCAATGGGAGGTTGCCTTACTTAGAAAGGATTTGGAGACAGGGAAGGGAATAATTGTGGCCATTCTGTGTAAACAATCTGTTGTAGTAATTAGAATGTTAAGGATGCATGGGGAGCAGAAATAGATATTAATGCAGGGAATGTTGCAGGACACTTTAATCTATAACATTTTTTTATTATCCAAAGCATATTTCTATTTGTGTAGGGTGAAATAGACTAGATAATTTATCCTATGGCATACATGGGGAAAGCATGCTCAGCTATTCTAAGGACAGTTCACTCAATAATATGAACCAAAATTACCTGAAACATCACCAGAGTATGGTGGGAAGAATGAGATCTTTTTGCCTTTAGAGGTCAAGTTATCAGTGGTTCCTACAAAACTAGGATCACTGTGTCTACATCACTTTTTAAATGAATAATTGTTCACAATTCATCATAGACAAAATAGAGAGAAGAGAAGGCGCTTCATTTTATTTACCAGAGTCCAAGCTTTCAAAGGAGAACCTGTCTCACCAGACTTTGCCCACAGTGGTCATGGAGGCTGTACAGATGAATGCTCACACAGTGAGGAATTAGCTCTGGCTTCTGTAGTGGAGACTATTACCGGAAGCTTTGTCTTGCCTGGTGTCACCGGAAACTCTTGTTTTGTAACTTTTGGTGATACAATTAGGCTAGTCATGCATGGACAGGTTGTATCTTTGGTACACTGTAAAACTGAAAAGGAAGTTGCTATGATACAGTCAGTATTCTTTTGAAGCTTTATTCAGTATTTAGTAGAAAAACTGATTTCACACCGAAGTGTTATTCTTTGTTCTTTATTTAACCATCTTGTCCTCTTTTAGTTTCCCTTGGTGAGAATTCACATCAATGAAACCATTAGGAAACAGAATATACTGAGGAATTTTATGGTGAAAGGGGAGGGAGAAGGGTGTTTACCTCACATAATGGATATTCTCCAATTGATTGAATACTTCATTCAGAGATCCTTGCCAGGTCTTTCAAGCCCCTCTTCTTACTACAGTCACAGGATCTCTGCCTTCCTCCCACCTCCATTCATGCTCTACCTTCTTCATCCTGATTCTCATTTTATAAACCTTTTCCTGGGATTCTTGATCCCTCTTTACCTTTCTTTGATAAAGTGACGTAGTGCTGTTAACAATTCTAAATCCACACATTGTTACCTGCCAGCTGTCTAGCACCAAAGGTAATGAAGAAGGATAGAAGTTTCACTTCTATTTAGCAAATAGCAAAATATACTTCTCTTAAAGACCATAGACATTAAAACAGACAAGTTTTTCTATTAACAAATTCTACAGTAAAATACAGCACACACACACACACACACACACACACACACACACACACACACACACACACACACTTTTTTTTACATTCTTTGAATAGGAATAGGACTAGTTCTACATTTTCCCATTGTATAAGGAGTTGTATTGGTACATGAACATGAGTTAAAGTGATTCCCATGATATTTTAGCAATTTGAATAGACTTCTGGAAAGCTTCAACTATTTTTGCTTTTAATTATTGTGATAGTAGAATTCTATACATCCCTAAGGAAATAGTTGATCAAGCAATTGGAGATGAATGCTTCAGTTTGCACCAGTACCTGGTAACATTTGTACAAATATGTGCAGTACACATATACAGACGGTGGTGGGAATCTGTTAAGAGGGACGATTGGAAGGAAGCATTTTAAAACTGACATTGTATAATTCACCTTCTGTTGGCTATCCTACCCTCATGACTTAGACTTTTATTTTAAAGTTAAGAAAATAGAAATATTAAGTTCCCTTTGGCTACTTCATTAGAATCTTTTGGCTCCAAGTACTGATGCTGGTTATTCTCGTGAGACCAATTCTCTATGGGATTTAATGAGCATTACACAGATGGAACCTACCTACCCTTCACTTCAGATTCTGCCACATGTTTCTCTTACCATACCCCAGGCTCCATCTATAGATACTTCAATAAGGTTAGGGATTGAGTGTGTGTGTGTGTGTGGGGGGGGGGTGTATGGTACTGTATGAAAAGTGCTTCTGAGTCCACATCCACAATTCAGAAGTCCAAGAAGTTTAAGAGAGTGGATTTTGGCCAAGAATGAGAAAATACTTCCCTCTCTATTCCATCCTCACTTCAAACTGTCCTTATATACTTCACAGAGCTCCCCCAACCAGGAGGCCATATGGTTTGGTGGAGCAGTTACTGTGGTAAGTTCTCTCTTGGCCCACTAGTTTCTGCTAGCTGTTTTCTATCCATTTTGCTGATGTTCATTCCTTTTCTCTGCATAGCTTAAAGTATTTATTTTCAGATCTATTTTCTAAGGATTTCATGGTTAAGGCATCCACCAAAAGAAAGGGTACAACTAAGAAAAGGAGACTACTGTGAAGTAAAACTTGCTTATTTTCATTAATTAAATTTATTCTTTGATAATTTCATGCTCATATATAATGCATTCTGATTTTTTAACCCCATCCTTTCCTATCTCCCTCCCACCTCTGTTAGTTCTCCTCCCAAACAAGGCCTTTCCCCATGTTCATGTCTCTTTTCTTTTGTGAGTTTAATCAGAGCCATGTGTATGACCATGGGTTTGAAATTTTCCATTGTAATGTGGTAGGTTCACCATTGGTCACAAAGCTGAAGACAATGACTGTCCCTGCCCCAGAATTCATCAGTAGCCAATAGTTCAGCTGGGAAGGGTAGGGCTCACTAGGCCCTCTTCAGTTTATAATTGACTTGTGAAACTGGCCCAGTCTTGTTAAGGTCTTGTACAGGCAATGCAGCTGCAATGAGATCATGACTATATGGTTGTGCCATGCTCTGAGGATAGCATTTCAAAGTCCTTTTCCCCACCTTTCAGCTCTCATACTCTTTTGACTTCTTTTTCTGTTATACTCCTTTAGACTTATATTGGGTATTATAAATGTCCTGTTTAAGGCTGAGCACTCAGATGTCATTTATTCTTAGCACCTTGGGCAGTCGTGTATCTCTGCGTTCACCACTGTTCACTGCAAAAGAAAGTTTTTTCTGACTAAACCTGAGAGTAGCATTTATCTATGTGTACCAGTGTAAACATTTAGGAGGCAGTTTGGCTTCATGTGAATTTAGTTAATCAATAATAGTAAGTTCCCCATTAGGAACTCTGACCTCCCAATCATGGGTTTTTGATTAGGTCTCCAGTACCACGCATGAATTGCCTCCTTGTAGAACAGGCAAGGAATACAATCACAAAGTATTGGTTACCCTCATAACAATCATGCCACTATTGCATCAGTGGACCTATACAATTGGTAGCACTGTAGTTTATTAGGTTCACAGCAGGTTAAGACTGCTGATGACCCCTCCCATAGCCTGCATGGTTTCTTCTGGCACTATGAAAGCAAACCAGGAGGGAGAGAGTTTCCTAGTTAGTTTCTGTTTGAAATTTCTATGTTTTGAAACAAAGGTGTATGGTGTTTTCAACATTAGGGCCTTAACAATGAGTTCTAGTGGGAAACAAAGAAAAATGGCAAAAGCTTCATGATTGCATTCACTTTTGGAGCCTCTGTGACCAACAACCCATATGGCACCATTTATTTAAAGAAACTAGAAAAAACTTCAAGTACATTGTAAAATTAGAAAATTTGAATAATTCTTCATATTTTCCAGAAAGGAAAGTTGTGATGAAATGTAGAAGGAAAACCATGTCTAGATAAATCCTCCTACCTACTTGAGTTGGTTTGCCTCTGTTATCACCATATTTGGTCCAGGTACCCTTTATCTGTTACTAGGGTATCACCATATTCTCATTGCTCTCTCTGCTTTACCCTTGTCCTCTTTCTATCCTTCTGCACACATGTCCACCCAAGGGATGTAACAATTATTGTTCCCTCTGCCTAAGATGTGCTGTACCTAGATAGCTCTTTACCTTGTAGAATTCTCTGTAAATGCTTCCTCTTCAGAATAGCCTTTTGGCCTCCTAACCTATAGTTATTCACCTCTTTTTCTTCCTCACAACTCACAACTTTTTCCTATTCCATTGCTCTGTTTCTTCATTTGTAGTACTGAGAAAATCAGTAAAGTCTTGTTTTTGTTTGTATCAATGTCATGTGTTGATTGTTTCCAGGAGATCAATAGCTACAAGGTAAGAGACCTTGTCAGTGGTCTTTGTTGCCCTCTTTTAGGCTACTAGCACAGTTATCAGCATGGTTAAAAAGAATGGCCCCTCCTATAGCAGTCTCTAGTCATCAAGCATGAATCGCTGATGTCCTAGATACTGGGAATCTAGACTACGCTTTTCAGGGTATTGAGTAGAAAGGAGGAAAATGTGCCTACAATTTTCTGATTCACAGTTTGTTATCCATATTTTATCTTTATAACTAGACTTTAAGTACTCCATAGATATTATCTTTGTATGTTCACAGAAATTAGCTTATTTAATATAAACAGAATATTTTCCAAAAGTATTTAAAGATGATAAATTGTTATTTTTTATCTGCTATATCTATTCTCATTAAATACTTGTTGTTAAGAGCTAAATGAGGAAGGTGAGTGTCTAAAAGAGGGAGTGAAGATCGTGGTGAGTAGATGGTGGGAAGGAGAGCAACAGATGTGTTATATTTGAAAGCAAAGTCCCACAGTTCTCTGAAGAGTCTTCTGCTCACATTATTTCTTGGAACTTTAGATCAATTGAATAATATCTATTATCTATCTATCTATCTACCTATCTATTTATCTATCTATCTTCATCATCATCATCAACTATTTATTTATCTATAAGAAAGTAAAGGTAGTCTGATGAAATTACACCACAAGAATTCCAAATCCATAAGCCATTCATTTGGTGATACTTCCGGGAGAGACATGAATAAACATCCACTCACTGAAGGTAGGGAACTGACAACAGAGCAAATAATGAAACCACAAAAGTCCAGCTTGGTGAGGCAGTGAAATTATTTACTTACAGGAACATGGGCAACTCACAGTAGCTGCATCACCAAAAGCCTACTCCAGCATGGGTGATGAGGCGTGGAAGATGGAACCCAGAAGCTCTCTGCATGACTCGAAGGAAGCTCAGCAGGTCTGAGAACCTCCCTCAGGCAGGTTAGCTGGCTAGAGTCTCTCCCTTCAGCAGCTGTTTACTGTTCAGTAACCTTCCAGAAGGCCCTTGTAAGTCTTCTAAGTTTCAGCTTTATCAGACTTGTGAAGTTCATTTATTTCCCAAGTCTCATGAGCCACCCCCTCCTTCCTAGAGAGACTGTTTTAACAGGAACAAAATTTCTACACAATACCAATACATGCTTGTCTATTTGAAATTAGCTTATTATTTTCTTGCTTCTACATGGAGTCTCACAAATTAATTAAAAGCATACATTCAGAAGTAATAATTTGTGATGTTTTGGGAGAAGGCAATTGTGTACTAGCTTCACTGTAATTTTGCACCTGTAATTTTATTAATTATTAATGAAGACCAATATAAATAATTCATTTCCTATTATGTTTACTAAGCCAGTGGGGCTTAGTGTCGCATGAGACAATATCAGTGTCTCAGACAAAGAAAATTCCAGATGCTCATTACCTTGTAGTGTGCCAAGAAAATATTGGGCTACAACTAGTGAGTTCATAAAAATATGTGGGATGATTGTTAATATATGCAGTGTGCTGATGATGAAGTCAACTATTGGGATAAAAATCCCCGAAGGCTGGGATTTGGTAACTTTCAAAATGGACTGAGTCCCAAATATTTCAGAACTGATTTATAGGTGTAAAAAAGTGTGTATGTAACCTTTGGTGTGAAAATAAGACAGCAAATATAGTGTGCAAACATATAATATCCTAGAAAATAAAAATATATTGCTCATCCACAAACTCTTCTTTAAAAGAATAATAAAAGGCCTGTGACTACAATCTAATCAATCGGAAATAAAGGGGGGGTATGTTTCCCTTCACTAAATCCTCCTTAGATTTTCCTATTGATTTCCAGGACTTCGGGCTTGGTGACAGCAAGTACAGATGGAATTAGAAGGGAAAAACAGTCCTCAAAATGTTCTGCATGTCACCTTTACTGGAGCCCCTAGATCTAGCATGTAGACTTGTGTAGCTGTTCACACTCATTATGACCCCACCTAGACCCATCCCTTTCTCTTGCTTACTGGTTTCTCAATTCCATCACTATCCAGCCCATCTCGTAGATCTCAAGTCGACTTCTTTTCCTTCCTCACATTTATTCATTTTTGGCAGTACAGAATCCTGTTGTTTCTGCTCATAACTCTCCTTTAAATCCAAACTTCTTATCTTTACTTCCCTTCCCATGGCCTGAGCTCAGACCCTCAGTAGAAGAGTTAGTCATCTGACACTTTCTATCTAACAAAATTCCTCTTTATCTTCCTCCTTCTGCTACAGAAATCCCTCCTCTGTGATCCATAGTATTCAAACTCCATGTTATGTCATGTAAGGTCCTCACAGCTAGGTACCCAAATATCCATCCTTGCCTAACTTCTTTCTTCTGAACATTCCCAAACTTGAGAATTTTTAGCCATATCTCAGTAGATAAGACTGCTCCTTCTGCTGTAAATTTCTTCATCCCCTTGCCTTTAAAAATTGACCTTGAGAGCTCCATACATGTGTGCAATATATTTTGGCCATACTCATGCCCATTCTCCCCTCAACTACTTATAGACCTGCCCATGTCCCCTATAACTGGGGCACTGATCATTGTGTAGGGGTTCATTGAGTTTGTTACCTGTCAAAGAATTGAACATCCAGGAAAGATAAGACCAAGCCATGGACAAAGATAACGTAACAGCTTTATCCCTTTGGGATCTGAGAGGCCTAAGACTGGAAGTCCACCAACCAGTTGCTGTCTTAGGTGTTTTATGAGACTCCTGAGCTCTTACTTTCCCCCTATAGGCTCTGTTTAGATACACCATCCCTTCCTGCATTTCCTCACAGTGTCTTCTGAGAACAAGAAAGTGCCATCTCATGGAATTCACTTGTAATTTCCATGTCTACCTATGTCCCTCTAACTCTCCTTTATCCTTGTCCAATTTCATATGCTCATTGTTCCCTCTATAATCCACTGAATCCAATTAGAGCTCCTATATGTGCTTCCTATATGGAAGCAGGGCCACCTCTGGAGCAAGGCAATGTATACGAAGTCATACCCTGAAGAAAACAACCTCCATCCAGTGGACCTCATGTTAACAGCTTTGTAAGGAATGGAAGGCCACAGCCTGCTGAAAACTGACCCCCACTATAGACATTATGTCAATAGCTTTGTTAGGGATAGGAGGCCATGCCTTGCAGAAAACTGATCTCCCCCAAGTAGACATCACATTAATAGCTTAGGTACATGTTGCAGACCATACCTTGAAGAAACCTGAGACCCCCCACCCCCACATACACTATGCCAATAGCTTTGTTAGGGGTGGTATCCCATGAGCACCCTCTCAGAATATACTGGAGTTTTTATTGGCCTGAGCTTGTATAGGCAGACACAGCTTCTGTGTGCTCACGAGTGCAATTGCCCTGACATGTCCAGAAGACAATATTTTACAAACATTCTTTCTAACTTCTGGGTATTAAAGTATTTCCAGTCCCTTTTCTACAGTGAGCCCTGAGCTTTGGGGGAAGGAATGTTGTAGATGTCCTACTTGGGCCTGCATTGCTGCTTCTTTATGTCCCTGGTGATCTACCTCTGATTGGATGGGAGTAGTCACTGACTAATAGTGTGGGCTATGGACACAAGCAGATTGTGTTGAATTTTCCATCCATTTGCAGTATGGACCTGAGAAAAAGCCACTGAACTCTTCTCTTTCCCCTCTGGATTTTTATGTCTATGAAATGGGGAGATTAATCATATATGTACATGATAAGGTTGGTGTGAGGCTTCAATGAAAATAAATATGTAAAACTTCTTATCATGGGAAATAACGTGCTGCACAAGCACACTTCAGCATCCCTTGGTAGCACAAAGGGAACATGTAAATCTGGTAGCTACTGTCTCCAGACTCTGCTGATTATCCCTGGTATGTCTGCAGAGGAGAACTTTGATACATGAAGACATCCATTCATTTGGGAGACTATCCTGAATTCTTTGGAAAGAACTAGGGAAACCTTTATATTCAGGATAGGAAAATCATTCACTAGGAACATGGAATGACTCATTTGAATAACAAGACTGCTATAACTAAATGCAAATTTATCTTTTTTTTTGTTCTCTCTGCTCATTATGCTTTCTCATCCACTGGATAAGAATTCATTAACTCCCATGGGCATCTGTTCTCTCTTGAGTAATAGACATTTTCTTGGTTTCTTACATCACAATCAGCTTCAGCTCAGTAGCATTTCCAGTCTTACACATGGCTAAAGCCCCAAGTTTAAGTTAACATACTTTTTCCTTCCTGAAGTTCTGCCTGCACCAAGCTGGATGTGCACAGAGATCACAGTGAAGGGCAGTGCTAAATAATGATGAAGAAACACATTGTAATCCAATTCCTGAAGAGCTGATCATCTGTTGGTAGGGTGGACAGATGATTGATTGGGTTATAGTCTGCCATATGCTATGTCAGAAGGATGCTTTGGGACCCAACAAAGGAGAGGAAGGGTACTGAGGGCCAGTGGGGAAAAGAAGAAGACTGTAGGTTAAAAGATGTAACGCAAAGACTGCTCTAATAAAACTGCGACAATATACTGTAAAAATTTACCAGAATCATATAAAACAGAGATTGAAACATGAAGATGAATGTTGCATGTCTGGCAGTTGTGTTTCAGGCTACAGGAAGCAGTGATTAAGTCTAAAAAAGATAGAATTCAAAGTATCATGTGGTTAAAGGTAGCAACTAAGTTGCATATCACAAAGGAATCACTTGGGCTGGTTTGGATAGCAACTGTGAAGCTATCAGTTAGCTGTCTGTTGTGAGCAAAGTATCTTAAAAAGAGGAATGCTTTGTCTCATGAGTTTAGAGGTTTAGACTGTGGTCACTTACATAAGTTTTTAGTATGTACAAAGGATAGTGCATCATGGTGGGTGAGTGTAGAAGAGGAAGATTTTTCACATCCTGGTGGCCAGTAAGCAAAGGGAGAGAGGGAGGATTTTAATTGCTCCTCAAGGACATGCCCCCATGACTGAACTTCCACTAGATACCACCTACAGAGTCTACAAGCTAGTAACCAAACTCTTAGAATATGGGAGCATATAGGAGCCAGGCCATATGATGTGTGTGGCAGCATACTTTGGGAATAGGATGAGATTTAAATGTATGTTGGATTATAATAGACATAGAATAAAACACTCACTGCTTATTTTGAGTTCCACTGCTTATTAACTCCATAATCCTGGGCATGCCACTTAGCCTCTTTGAACCCCAACCAGTTCCTTAATCTAAAATGGGAGAATATCAGCTGCAAAGAGAAGTGTCTTGATGGGGGTGAGAATTATACTTATCTATGGGTATAAGGATAAATGTTAGAACATAGTTAGGGATTATCCTGGGTAGTTGGTTAGACCAGTATGTTAACATGTTAACATACTAGGTTTCCAGTACCAGACATGTTAGCATGGACAGGAAAAAGCCTAGGGGTTTCAACCATACTCAAAGAATTATAGACAATCTAGGAATGCTGAGAGTGCTAGAAATAGTCTTCCCTAGGGAAGAGGACACCAACTGGTTATCCAATACCAAGTGGTCTGTTCTGAAGACATACAAATAAGTAACACACCAACTGTTACCAAGGTTACATTTATATATTTAGGAATACACACACACACACACACACACACACACACACACACACACACACACACACTTAATGATAAAAGGCTGTGGCTTGAAAGTGAGAGAAGAGGCATATATGGGAGGGTTTCGAAGGAGGAAAGGGAAAGGGGATATTACATAACTATATTATAATTTCAAAATCAAGAGAAATAATTTAAAAATAAAAATAAGAGCATTGTCTATCATTTCAAAAATATATATGTTAAGGCATTTTTAGTAAGCCTGACACTTAGTTTGGACTATAAATAATTCTTAGTTCATTTACTAAACTATCCTTTCCTCCTGGGCAAAGGGGGAGTGGCATAATCTATAAGCTAAAAACAAGAATGTTTCAGTGTAGGTATTAAGCTGGAGCTAGAATTAGCTTCTTGGTGGTAAGAATAGGAAGGAAACCCATAGAGGTGGCAATACCCTTAAAATAGACTAGCAATGTTCCTTGTCATTATTAATGTTCAATTACATTTTTAATTTCTCATTCATTGATTGTTTTCATTGGGCTAGTTTGAGGATCCATAATCATTTTCATGGTGATCTGAATGCTGTTTTGTACATGATATGAGTTGCTCCAGTTGAAATTATTTCTGTGAAAAAAACCTACATTTATACATTAAAGTGAGTTGCAATAGGGACATCTTAATGTGGAGGCATCATGAGTTTCTTACTTGAGCCAATAATGCTGGTGCAAGATGCTCTCACAAGAATACTTGCTGTGTGCTCCTTAATTGCTTTTGATTTCCATCACAGATTATTTTGATTCCCTTAAAATGTACATTCACCCATTTCAAGTGTTCTTCCTGTAAATGGACATCTGAGGAAAGTTATTGGAAACTGTAAGAAGAAGTCGGGAACAACAACCACAACCCCCACCCCTAAGTTCTGCCCCTGACAAGCTCCTAAATATGCAAACAACTTTGATTTTCTTATAAATTAACATGGAAAACTAGATATGGTATTTGCTATGGTGGAATGATTGGTAGTATATTTCCTTTTTCAGGCCTTAATTTACCTTTGCTGTCATATTGATTTGCCATTTTAAACTATTAAGACTCAATTGCAGCAAATGTAATAGACATTGAAGCATAAATAAAATCCCATTTCTATCTTCTAGGATTCTGGATGCACCCAATAATTAAACAGATGTAAAGTAAATTAATGGAGAAATTGCTTACAAATTTATTAACATATACTTTTACTTGGTATAGGAACCTCATAAGGAAATGCTAACTCAGTGAAGGAGTTAGAGTCTAAGATTAATACAAATTGAACTGAATTGGGCAGAAACCAAGAAGTTAAGAAAAAGCAACTGCATGGTGCAGAGAGGGTTAAAAGTTGAGTTGTTTTAAGATGTTCTCTACAGAAGTTTTTAATCCCAACTTTCAGTCCCTGAAGAAAAAGATGCTCCTTCATATACAGAGAGGGCATCTTTCATGTGAGAACCTTATCTCTTGCTTTTAGAATTAGAAGAGGATTCAGAATAATCTCAAAGGACAGTCTTGTTTTCAGCGTCTTTAAATGAAAATAGTTATGTCATGACAGTGTAAGCGGGAGGTGGCATTTCTTAACTCCATCAATGTGAAGTTTCAGAAGTAGATGAGCACATTGTCAGCCAGGGAATGTGGGGATCATTATTTACAATATTGATTCTTTTCTTTCTATAACCTGTTGCTAACATGTAAATGGGAGTTCTATTAATGACTTTGACCTAGAAACTGATGATTCCTAGAGAAAAATGTTTCACAGAGAATATATTGTTTTTCATGAATATTTAGCACCGTTGCTCATATTTGACTAATAATATCTGCAGTGCTTTTGATGACAGAGTTGCTTGAAACAGGATAATGCTTCAGGATAATTATTTGTGTTATCTATTGCTCAGTTTGCCCAGCAAATAGTAACATTCTTGGTACACAGTGGAGAGTCAATCAGTAATGTGAACTGAATCTGAAAATAAGGGACTGTTTGTTTCTGAGTTGATTACCATAGTTGTAGTTTAAATTTTTATACCTAGGTAAGGGAATATGTCATCATCCATATGGAAATTTAAGACCCAGTGCATGCAGTGAGAAACTAGAGTGGTAAATTGAAGTATTTTGTAATGTATTCTACATTCATATCATACCAAAATGTTTTTTTACCAAATGTCTAGAAATGTCCGCTTGTAAGATTTAGCACACAAAGAGTTGTTCCAACCCAAATATGCCCTTTCCACATACATTTTCATGTTACAAACTTAAACAAAGAAGACAGAGCTTTTTAGCTAGCAGTGGTGACTGAGAAACTTGTGGCATTTTAAATAATGGTGAGGTGCTCAGTCATTAAAACATCTTCTTTGTTTACTTTCCCAAATACTGCAGGAGGTTCGGACATGACACTGAGTTAATTATGGGTACATGGCTCTCAAAAATAAAACTGAGTTGAAGGCAGGTTGACATTTTCAGTAATGTCATGGGTCAGAAAGGTAAGCTAATTTGGGCTCATCTAAATCCAGGAAGCAGCTTTATGTTCTACACAGTAAAAGAAAGGAATTTTTTTTTAAACATCACATTGGAAGGACCCTAATAGTTATCTGGTTCAACTCTGGACTGGTTGACTGAATAAAACTTAGAAATGCTTAAACTATCCTGGTGCCTGAGATAATCATAAATCTGAAGGACCAACTTTGATGATTTGAACTAACTTGTACTGTTACATAAATCTGTTCAGTGGGTTTCTCCCTATATTCAATGTACATGCATGTGTACTCACTTGGGTGGATAGGAGCATGAGAACACATGTACACGGACACATGTGCATACCTACATGCATGAACATATACATATGCACATACACAGATATGCAAATGCTTGAAAATAGAAAAAAGAAAGTCTGTATTTTGTCTCACTCTGTTACTTAACAGCTGTGTGTTCTAGGTAAGTCATCTACAGGGTGGAAAACTTCATTTTCGTTCCCTTAGATCTCTTTCCATCTTTCTTAATCTATTTTTCCCAGATTGTGCCCTTTATGGACTACTTCCTATTGTTATTTATTTATTTTTTGCATGCCAGACTCATACTGGAGCCAGTGCTGGTGATGGTCTGGTCTGGAAAATTGGATTTTTAGTATCACTATCCTATGCTTGTTGTTTTCCTTCACCTGACTGCCACATTTCTCTTGTGTAGACTATCTTTATATGACTCTTATCGCTGTCCCATTTCTCCAATATCTATAGTGCTTACCGTTTAAAGTTGAGTATTTTCCCCTGAACGATCTCTTCATTAAACTATCTTTAATGTGGCTATCTTATCTTTCCTGCTAATACCACGACTGATATATTTAATAGACTTCCTTGTTATTGAGAAGAAGTTATGTTTCTGGTTATGAAGAAAGGGGATCACAGGGGCCAGTAGAGGTCAGCATGAACTTAACAAGAGAAAAGGAAGCGTAAGCATCCAGATGTAAGCATTCCAGATGGCTCCTCTAGTTTTTGACATGCTGTGATTCTGTGTATGAAACACTGAAAGGACTCTAGTACATTGTGAGCATTTATTACTGTAAGGAATCTGGACAATAAAACAAATGCCATCCAAAAGGAGTTACCAGCAAAGTGTACTAATGAAAACCAGTAGAGACTCTGTACAAGAAAATTGCCTTTTAACTTATACCTTTCAGTGCTTTGTTTTTATTTTAGTACTTGATTATTTTTCGTGAATTATCACTTTTATAATGTGTATCTAAATACAATAATATATAATATAAAGAACATAAACATATGCAATAGCTATGCAGCCCTGGTTGGAAAATATGGTAGAAATCTCCACCACGAATTGTGGTACTTCGATCCTAAGATCTAGGCTTAGTTTCTGGATACTAGTTCTTTTTATTTCCTTGCCTAATCATAAAAGCCAATGTATATTTATGGCTCTGAATTAATAGCACCTTTGGGAATGCCAATTTTATGTAGTGTATAATTGAAAAGGAGGCAGGTGTGCTCTTTCAGCACTATGGTGAGGCTTTACAAGGTGAGCGGCAGTCACTGTCCAGCTTCACTTTGAAGAAGGATCAACAGTCACAACTGCTTATGATCAATAGTGTGAATAATGGCTTTGCAGATGTTTTTGTTAGTAAATCAGAAGTTGCTTTTATTCTTGTCAAGCCATTTGCTGGCATGGTATTTGATCACCATCTGATCGTGTCAGTAACTGACAGAGTTTGACACCTGCTGCAGATTCTCTCTTTTTTTTAAAAAAAAGTTATCATTTTATGGGTCTTATATTGTAGGTTTCCTTAAAAGCTGATGGCCTAGAAGAGCTGCCACATTTACCAATAAAACATAATCTGATTAGAGCTGGGAAAATATGTCTTATTTATTATAGCAGCAAGATGAATAATAATTGTCAAGCCTAACTGCTTTTGTTTCCAGATTTCTCTCTTTTGTGGTAAAGTTAGGTTATCTTTGGAACAATGTCATGAAGTTGATAGAAACATGCTTCTCCTTGGCATTTGGTGAGAAATTAGAAGCAGAGAGTAGATACTATCAGGACACACACACACGGGGACCTTGGTTTAGTTTTTCACGATTATGCCTTTCATCTAACTTTAAGCAGATGTTCACATTTAAACTCAAATATGCTGTGCAAGTGTACTAAAGCACCTCCATTCTTGTCTAGATCTTAGAATGGGCTAATAGTATTCAGAGGATGCTCTCCCATTGCCTGGTACCTGGTGGTACTGACATGTTTGTCTCCATCTTTGTATTCAGCTTTAAGCACAAATAGGACTTACTACTTTGAGACAAGGCACCAATCACTAAATAGACATAGACTGTCATCATTCCATAATCCCCTCCTGACTCTTTTCAACCTGTTTCTTACTACCCAGAAAGGGCTAAGTATCTCCATGTATAACCTGGTTGTGAGTTTCAGGACAAATGGGTCAGAACACCACAGGAAATAGAGATTTATATAAATAGCTTTAACATTTTCAAGTCTCTTTCTTCCAAAGAGGAAAAAAGCTTTTTTGTTGTATATCAGATCTCCAGTTGAGAAAAATTGCATTTGGAAAATCTAGAGTAATTATACTGCTTAGCAATAAAAGGAATGGAATTGCTGATTTTAGTTAGCTTAGAGGTTCAGATTTTCAAATATTAACAAAGGTAGAATCTGGGCTCTTGGTGGTTATGTTATCTCATGTAGGGACTAATAACAGAGAAGTAGAGGTGGAGGTGAAGGGATGGTTTCAGTGGGTGTATGTGGTAGTCAGCTGATTACAGCTACAACAAAACTGAGAGACAATAAACTCATAAGGAAAACATGTTGTTTGGGCCTCATAGTTTTAGAGGTTCCAGCATATGATCGCTTGGCTTCTTGGTTTTAGAATTGTGGCTAGGGAGTACACCATTATGGAAGGATGTGATAGAGCAAACCCCAGCTCTTTTGATAGGAAGCAAAAGAAAGAGGAAGACAGATTGGCTAGGGTCCTTGCTTCCCTCTTAAGGCATGCTTCTGGTGACCTGAAGACATCTCATTTGGCCCTGCCTCTCAAAGTTACACCACATCATGTGGTACCAAGCTGGAGATCAGCAGTGTATGAGACAGGAAACAGATTGGGAGACAGAAAACCCTAGATGAAGGATGAAAATGTTATTGAAGCCATCATAGAGAAATTAAAGAGACTCAGTCTTGCATTTGACTTTTGTGTCATCAAGTAGGTGTCATGGAGTGACAATGGGAGAACAGGGAACAAAGTTGGCAGCATAACATTGAAAACTTTGGGTTGTGGAGTGAACATGTGGATTCAACCCCAGTCTTGCCTCCTGCCTTTTGCCCACTTTGGAGTGGGTTGTTTCTATTCCCATCGGCATATTAGAGCCCTAGATCTATATAAGAATTTTGAAAAAAAAAATACAGATGTGAGCTGGTATAGTTCTGCAGCATTTCAATCAGAGTGAGGGTGGAGATTTGGGTAAGAATGTCATGGTGTTATGTGGATTTTAGACATGGTGTGAAGGATTATTAGCCTACAATTCACACTGCCAGAGAAGCTAGTAAAGAAAGAGGACCCTAAGAGAGAAGCAGAAAGGGATAAGATCTACTGAACAAATAGGGAGCATGGTGGGGGAGGGGAGAAGGACCAGGAGAATGAGAAGGTGAGAAGAGGAGGGGTGAGGAAGACATGATGGGGCAGGGAGATTGAGTTGAGGGAAGAACAGAAGAGAGCAAGATAAGAGATACTATAATAGAGGGAGACATTGTAGGTTTAAAGAGAAATCAGAAACTAGGGAAATGTCTGTAGAGCTACAAAGATGACACCAACAAACAATCTAAGCAACAGAGGAGAGGCTACCTTAAATGCCCTCCCCGATAATGAGATTGATGACTAATTCATATGACATCGTATAGCCTCATCCCATAGCTGGTGGAAGTAGAAGCAGACACCAACAGCTAAACCTTGAACTGAACTGGAATCCAGTTGCAGAGAAGGAGGACTGATGAGCAAAGGGGTCCACACCAGGCTGGTGAAACCCACAGAAACAGGTGACCTGAACAAGGGGGAGCTCTTGGTCCCCAGACTGATACCTGGGAAACCAGCATGGGTCTGATCTAGACCCCCTGAATGTGGGTGTCAGTGAGGGGACCTTGGAAATCTATGGGACCTCTTGTAGTGGATCAGTACTTATTCCTAGCATAGGAATGGACTTTGGGAGCCCATCCCACATGGAGGGGTGCTCCCTGAGCCTAGGCACAAGGGGGTTGGCCTAGGCCCTATCCCCCAAAATAAGACAGAATTTTAAGACTCCCTATGGAAGGCTCACCCTCCCTGGGGAGCAGAAAGGGTATGGGATAGGTAGGGTGTTAGTTGGGGGGGCAGGGGAGGAGGGGAGGGAAAGGGACCTGGGATTGACATGTAAAACAATTTTCTTTCTAATTAAAAAAAAAGAATGCCATGGTGTTATAATTGTAATCTTCAAGCACTGGTGTGTACTAGAGCCAACTGGGATTTGTGGAAATTGACTGCTGGATTCCACAGAAAACAAAAGTTAGAATCAAAGAATTGGTTTATAGGTCGGAACTCTTGAATATGCAATCATCCTAATATTTCATGGTGTATCTTGCTGAATATGAACAATGTCATAAGGAGGATATGACAGAAATAGTTAATCAAGTTGAAATCTAGCCCGTTCGTAGACATGAACTTACTAAATCTGTGGGAATCCCATGGCTAAATCTCCCTAGTTTTATTTTTCCTGAAGGAATTTTTAGATTGTTTCTTCTTATACAAAGCCATCTTTATCACTAGAAAGAAAAGTGCTACCACTCTTAGGTGGTAAACACAACCTCAAAGAGAGCAATATGCATTTTCGAGATCCAGTTACCAGGCACTATAGTTAAAGACATTGCTGATGTGGTAGAGTGAGTACCATTTCTGCTTGCCTTTGTTGATTTTATTTTAGGATAGCTGGGAAGCTTTGCTTTATTAGAGAGTGAGGGATCGTATCTCATTGAATGAGGAAGATGTTTCATGTTCTTGCTGCATTAGGTATGGTCCATGAGTTTGAATAATATGTTAGAAATGTAAACTCTCAGGTGCCCATTCCCCAGACCTATTGTTTCAGAATTTTTACTTGAACAAAATTCCTGGCAAGTCTTAGAATGAGTTTATGATCCAGCATTATAATTCATGGCAGATCATGGTTTCACAGAGAGTGTGGAGACACATCACCTTAGTACTTCTCCAGTTAAGATATGTGTGCATTGTGGGCAAGTCTGCCAGGTAGAAAGTCTCAAAAATGTGAGGAGGAGTTAGAAGGTATGTTTGAGACATAGCACTGTCACTTATCAGCTCTTAATGGCCTGAAGCTATTAACAATTTGAGATCAATCTATTAATTGTTTTGTAGAAAATAAAAATTTCCATGAATAAAAAATTAATTTTTATAATAACCATGTTGTCTGAGTATCTTTAGGAGTAAGAAAATAATGGTAAGTTATGACTTTTAAAAGTCCAGATTATCAGGGAAAAAAGAGAAAGTTTTAGGAAGACATATAGAACTTAGTTCTTTGCAAATATCTGTTCTCAATTTACATACGGCCTTTGATCCTCTCTTATTCAGCACAACTGCGTTTTTATGTAGCAGTTCAAAATGCCAGGAGACTGAAACATTTTATTTCTATTTTTGGAAAAGATGACCATTTTTCTGCATGTTTTATTATCCATGAAAACCTCGTATTTCCTAAATATATTTGTTGAAGCAAATCAATGGAAGTTGCCTAAAGGCCTCCAGGTTTTTGATGCTTGGTAGCTGTGAAGTCAAGTCTGTCTTTTAAGGATGAGAAGGAGAGAACTTGGTACTGTGGTGTCAAACGACGTAGGCAAAGACTTTGTTATGGGGAACATTCTGCTTAAAGGGTAGGTTGTGTCTAATAGGTAAAAGAGCTGTGAATCCCTCTTAGGGAACCTGTACTTCCTACATGGCTCTTTTACCTGGTAGATATAACCTACCCTTCAAAGCAGGGTGTTCTCCATATGGATGAAAATGGGGTATAGAATGGTTTAGATATCCATTTCTGCTGACTGTTCAAGGCCTTGTAGGGCAATGGGGTTACATTGTCATGTACTGAATACAGATAGATAGTAAATGAGAGGATATAAAATCATGATAGCAAGTGAATACACAAAACCAAAAAATTAATAGCATCACTTTTAAGATTATTATAGATCTAAAGATTATAATAGATATAACTCATTTCTATTATGAAAACTCAGAGAACCACTTCTAAAGCTGTTGGCCAAAAGGCATGGTAGTATCTATACTAGATTTTGTTATACCTTTATGTATAGCTTCCAAGAAGCTGTGGAAAAGAAGAAAGATAAGAAGAAACCAGACTAGGGACCAGAGACCAGAGACCTCCAAACTTTTCTGATGTTTTGGCCTGTAGTCAGGACAAAACCAAGGGTATTTCTGGCTTCTAACCAAGTGTGAGCCTTGTGGTTCCTTTCCTTAAAACTTCCTGGCCAGTTTCTATATGCCATTCTTATCATTAACAGAGACAGTTGCATATGAGAAGCCCAGATAGTGGGGATGGCAAGGGTCAGTGAGCATCTATTCAGTTCCACATCCAGTGATACCCTGAGACCCCCAGCACAGTCATGGTATGCTGTTTTGGGATTCTCCAAGAGGACTAGATGTTCTGTGAAGCTGACAGGGAGCTAAGTCAGAAACCACTTCAAGTAGGTATGGGAGCACTTCAGGCTTGGAGAAGTTTGTGGAAGTTGAGTAGGATTTCTGGGAACAAAAGAACGTGAATGCTAGTAGACTAATGAGTTCTATTTATTTTAAAAATGCTTGGGGCCAGGAGTTCATTGAACTTATGTTCAATGGATAGTAGCAGAGATATGCATTTTCATTTTGGGCCCTTTCTGCAGTCTCTTAATTTTTCTGATGAGAGCTTTGGGAAGATAGTGATGATCCTTCATATTTATTTTTATAATTTATTTTACATGACCAGGATGCACATATCAAACTAAGAAGCTGAAACTTCTGGGGGACGTTTTGAATTCTACACCACAGCTCCAAAGTGAAAGATTACATCCTTTATTGTTTCTCATGGCGTTTGACTGAAAATATTATTTCATGTTTTCTGTCATATTACTCAAGTCAACACAGAGAAACAAGGCTAAGTTTGAGATCACTCTGGTACTCCTTTCTTATTTTTGTACAAGAAAGATTTTCTCTTCCCTAGTTGGTGGGTCTGCTGGTTACTGTAAAAACAAATACTTCATGGGAAGGTAGCCATTAAAATGGTTCTTGACTTCAGTAGAAAAACACCACTTTCTAGAAACACTAAATTAATTTACTCAGATCTCCAATGCCTCAAAGAGCTAATTCAGTGATAAAATAGCTTCTACTGTTAATTGGGTAATAATGGGAGGAAAGTAAGTAGAAAGATTAGGCAATCAGAAGAAGAGAAGAAGGGATTGCTTTGTCTCATATAGAGAGTAACCCAAACTAAGACAGAATCTAAGTCAGATGCCATGGAGAAAAGTCACCCCCCACTCTTCAGGAAACTCTAGGAAAGAACACGTATCCTGCATACATGTAAATCATGGGCCAGGAAATTTCTTGGAGAAGTTTTAAATTTTAAGCCCTAGGAAGATTGTAAATTCAAGTGTAAGTAAATGCAGTGGTTATTTTAGTGAGAAAGGCTTTTAACAGGGTTAGGATTCACGAGAACAAGACAGGCCAAAGGATACTAGGTATTTAATGAGGCAGATTAATGGCATTTCAGAGATGGTGGCAGGAAGAGCCAGGTTCTTTCAGGATCTTTCTGAAAGTAGTTCAACAGAAATTTTGCTCAAGTTCTTATTTAACACAGATAGGTCTAATATCCTATAAAGATCTTTTTTGATAAAATATGTAATGTGTGTCCTTGATACACACAATCAGTATGGTCTGTTTTTGCTTGTTGATTAAAACACTGAACAGCTGAAGCCACTAAAGATGATTTGTTGATGATAAGTTTTTGTCTGTTGAAAGAGTAGCCCCTGAATATGCAAGATTAATAGTTTACTTACTTATGAATGTTATCCTCACCTACCTCCTATTCTAATGTTCAGATCTCTCTCTCTCTCATTCCCCACTTCCCTGTTTCTTGATCTTCCATCTTCAGCCTAATGTTTAGATCTCAACATGTCACTGATGTGTTCACACTCTCTCCTTTTCTGTTTTCCTGTCCTCTACATCTGCATGACTTGGGTCTACTTGTCCTGTGACTTTGTTTTCTGTTACACTAAGGGTTTATCCCATGGCCCAGCTCATCCCATGTTTTTAGTAGGATTTTAGTAGATAGTACTGTGAGTTCTATCTACTATCACAACTTTGTGGTAGAGGTGATGGGGGAATGTCCTTCTGTATATGTGTTTCTCTTATTGGTTGATGAATAAAACACTGTTAGGCTAATAGAGGCAAGAAGATAGGCAAAGCTAAGAGACTAGGAGAGTTCTGGGAAAGGTAGGCAAAAAAAGACTTCAAAGAGACACCATGTAGCTGAGAAAGTAGTTACAGGTCCAGGCTTTCTCCAGTAAGCCAAGACAAAGTGTAAATACATAGATATATGGAAATGGGTTAATAATTAAGACAGAACTAGTCAATGACAAGACTGAGTGATCGGTCAATAGTTTAATAATTAATATAGCCTCTGTGTGTTTATTTGGGGCTGAAGTGGTTATGGGACTTGCTGAAATAGAAACCTCCATCTACAGAGGGGAAGGATTTCTTAGGAAAGTTTGGAAGATCTTGTCTGTTGTCTTCTGCCTGCGCACTCTGGGAACTCCCATCCTGGGGTCTGTAGGCAGATTGACTTGACCCCTGAGAACCACGTGACCCTGACTCTGCTGAGATCACTGGGCTACTCCTGCCCCCACTCAGGGAAGAGGCAGATCGACTTGGACCCTGAGGACCAAGGACTCTGAGTCTGCTGAGATCGATGGGCTACTCCCATCCCCACTTAGGGCAGAGGTAGCTGCTTCAGCCCCTGCCTTTGGCCAAACTTCTGCCTGCCCACTCTGGGAACTCCCATCCTGGGGTCTGCAGGCAGATTAACTTGGCCCCTGAGGTGCAAGCAACCCAGAGTCTGCTGACGTCTCTGTGCTAGTCCTACTCCCACCCACCTGGAGAGCGGGTGCCTAGAACCTGCCTGCACCCACCTTGAGACACATCAGAGTATCAGAACCAATTGCACCAACTGGAAGAGAACCTTGGACTCATATTCACCAGGAAAGGAAGAGACACCACCTGTACCCACTGGAAAAGGAGATGGGAAGACACAATATAAGAACACATCCCAAAACAGGAAAACCAATATGATACCACCAGAGTGTAGGGACTCCACACCAGCAAGACATGAACATCCCAACACAGATGAAGCAGAAGACAGCAACCTTAAAAACAACTTCATGCAGAGGATAGAGACCCTAAGAGAGGAAATGAGAAAATGCTTCAGAGAAATGGAAGAAAAGACAAACCAAAAGATGCAAGAAATCAAGAAAGCCAAGGAAATACAACTAAACAGCTGAAGGAAACAGTTCAAGACCTGAAATCTGAAATAGAGACAATAAAGAAAACACAAACTGAGGGATAGCTGGAAATGGAAAAGCTGAGTAAACAATCAGGAACCACAGATGCAAGCATGAACAACAGAATACAAGAGATGGAAGACAGCATCTCAGGTGCTGGAGATAAAATAGAGGAAATAAATTCATCAAGCAAAGAAAATGTTAAGTTCAACAAATCCTTAACACAAAATATCTAGGAAATATGGGACACCGTGAAAAGACCAAACCTAAAGGTAATAGGTATAGAAGAAGGTGAAGAAACCAAACTCAAAGGTGCAGAAAACATATTCAACAAAATCATAGAAGAAAACTTTCCCAACCTAAAGAAAGACATGCCTATGAAAGTACAAGAATACAAGAAGCCTACAGAACACCAGATAGAGTGGTCCACAAAAGAAAGTCACCTCATCACATAATAATTAAAACACCAAACATACAGAATAAAGAAAGAATATTAAGAGTATCAAAGGAAAAAGGCCAAGTAACATATAAAGGCAAACCTATCAGATTTACACCGGACTTTTCCATGGAAACTCTGAAAGCCAGAGGGTCCTAGATAATGTTCTACCAACTCTAAGAGAACACGGATGTCAGCCCAGACTACTATACCCAGCAAAGCTTTCAATCACTACAAATGGAGAAAACAAGATATTCCATGACAAAACCAGATTTAAAAAATATATAACCATTAATCCAGCACTACAGAAAGTACTGGAAGGAAAACTCCGACCTAAGGAAATTAACCACACTCACAAAAATATAGGCAATAGATAATCCCACTTTACAAAACCCAAAAGAAAAATCAGGGTAAATCCACATACAATACCACAACAACAACAAATAAAAAACAAACAAGAATAAGCACTCAATGTTCCTTAATTTCCCTCAATATTAATGGTCTTAACTCGCTTATAAAAAACACAGGTTAACAGAGTGGATATAAAGAAACCATCCTTCTGCTTCATACAAGAAATACAACTTGAATTCAAAGGCAGACATTACCTCAGAGTGAAGGGTTGGGATAAGATATTCCAATCAAATGGACCCAAGAAATGAGCTGGGGTAGCTATCCTAGTATCTAACAAATTAGACTTCAAAGTAAAATCAATCAAAAGAGATGAAGGTCATTTCATATTCATCACAGGAAAGATCCATCAGGAAAAAGTCTCAATTCTAAACATCTATGCCCCAAATACAAAGGCACCAACATTTGTAAAAGAAACATTATTAAAACTTAAATCACGAATAAGACCTCACACAGTTATAGTGGGAGACTTCAACACCCCACTATCACCACTGGACAGGACCACCAGACAGAAACTTAACAAAAAGACAAAGGAACTAACAGAAGTTATGACCCAATTGGGGTTAACAAACATCATAGAACATTCCATCCAAACACAAAAGAATATACCTTCTTTTCAGCATCACATGGAACCTTCTCTAAAATTGTCCACATACTCAGCAACATAGCAAACCTCAACAGGTACAAAAAAATTGGAATAACCCCCTGAGTCTTATCAGACTACCATGCTTTAAAGTTAAAATTCAAAAACAACACAAATTGCAGAAAACCTACCCACTCATAGAAATTGAACAACACACAATTGCACCATTCCTGGGTCAATGAAGAAATAAAGAAAGAAATTAAAGACTTCCTAGAATTCAATGAAAATGAAAACAACATATCCAAACTTATGGGACACTTTGAAAGCAGTACTAAGAGGAAAGTTCATAGCTCTAAGTGCTCACATGAAGAAACTAGAGAATAGTCACACCAGAGAGTTGACATCACAGCTGAACGCTCTAGAACAAATGGAAGCAAACTCACCCCTGAGGAGTAGATGCAAGGAAATATTCAAACTGAGGGCAGAAATCAATAAAGTCAAAACAAAGAAAACCATTCAAAGAATCAATGTAACAAAGACTTGGTTCTTCCAGAAAATCAACAAGATAGACAAAGCTTTATCCAACCTAACCAAAAGGCAGAGAGAGATCATGCAAATTAACAAAATCAGAAATGCAAAGGGAGACATAACAATGGACACTGAGGAAATCCAGAGAATCTTCATGTTATACTTTGAAAACCTGTACTCTATAAAATTCAAAAATTTAAAGGAAATGGGTGATTTTCTGGACAGATATCACTTACCAAAATTGAATCAAGAACAGATAAGCAACTTAAACAGACCTATAACCTCCAAGGAAATAGAAGCATTCATCAAAAGTCTCCCAACCAAAAAAAGCCCAGGGCCAAATGGATTCACTGCAGAATTCTATAAGAAAAATAGACAGGTAGACCAATGGAATAGGGCTGAAATCACTGATGTTAATGCACACACCTACGGACACCTGATTTTTGACAAACAATCCAAATATATATGCTGGAACAAAGAAAACATCTTCAACAAATGGTGCTGGCATTACTGGATGCAAACATGTAGAAGGCTACAGAGACCCAAGCCTTTCACCCTGCACAAAACTTAAGTCAAAATGGATCAATGATCTCAACATCAACCCAGCTAAACCTATTAGAAGATAAAGTGGGAAATACCCTTGAATTAATTGGTACAGGAGACAGATTCCTGAACATAACACCAGTAGCACAGACACTGAGATCAACAATTCATAAATGGGATCTCCTGAAACTGAGAAGCTTCTGTAAGGCAAAGGATGCAGTCAGCAAGACAAAACAGCAGCCCACAGACTGGGAAAAGATATTCACCAACCCCACAGCTGAAAGAGGGCTGATTTCCAAAATATTCAAAGAACTCAAGAGGCTACTCTCCAAAACACCAAACAATCCAATTAAAAAGTTGGGTACAGAACTAAATAGACAATTCTCAATAGAGGAATCTAAAATAGCTGAAAGACACATAAGTGTTCAACATCCTTAGCCATCATGGAAATGCAAATGAAAACAACTCTGAGATACCATCTTACTCCTGTCAGAATGGCCAATATCAAAAACACCAATGACATGCTGGAGAGGATGTGGTGAAAGGGGAACAGTTCTCCACTGTTGGTGGGTATGCAAACTTGTACAGCCACTTTGGAAATCAGTATTGCGATTCCTCAGGAAAATGGGAATCAGTCTACCTTAAGATCCATCAATTCCACTCTTAGGCATATACCCAAAGAAGCACATTCATACAACAAGGACATCTGTTCAATGATGTTCATCGCAGCATTATTTGTAATAACCAGGACCTGGAAACAACCTAGATGCCCTTTAACTGAAGAATGGATACAGAAAATGTGGTACATTTACGCAATGGCATACTACTCAGTTGAAAAAATAACAGTGGAATCTTGAAATTCCCAGGCAAATGGATGGAACTAGAAGAAGCTATTCTGAGCACGGTAACCCAGTCAAAAAAATCAAAATGGTATTTACTCATTCCTATGTGGATTTTATACACAGAGTAAAGGATTATCAGCCTACAACCCACACTGCCAGAGAACCCTAAGAGAGACATACCTGGTCACCTGGAGGATGGGAAAGGGACAAGATCTCCTGAGCAAATTGAGAGCATAGGGGGATGGTAGAGAGTACTAGGAGAATGAGAAGGGGAGAAGAAGAGAGGTGAGAAATACATGATGGGGCATGGAGGTTGAGTTGGGGGAAGAACAGAAGAGAGCACGATAAGAGATACTATAGTAGAGGGAGACATTGCATGTTTAAAGGGAAATCAGGCACTAGGTAAATATCTGTAGAGCTACAAAGATGACACCACCTAACAATCTAAGCAACAGAGTTGAGGCTACCTTAAATGCCCTCCCCTGATCATGAGATTGATGACTGACTTATATGCCTTCCTATAGCCTTCATCCAGCAACTGGTGGAATTAGAAGCAGACAACCACAGCTAAACCTTGAACTGAACTGAATCCAGTTGCAGAGAAGGAGGACTGTTAAGCAAAGTAGTCCATACTAGTCTGGTGAAACCTACAGAAACAGGTGACCTGAACAAGGGGGAGCTCTTGGTCCTCAGACTGATGGCTGGGAAACCAGCATGGGAGTGCTCCAGATCCCCTGAATGTGGGTGTCAGTGAGGAGACCTCAGAAATCTATAGGGCCCCTTGTAGTGGATCAGTACTTATCCCTAGCATAGGAATGGACTTTGGGAGCCCATCCCACATGGAGGGATACTCCTTGAGCCTAGACACAAGCGGGTTGGCCTAGGCTGTATCCCAAAGAATATGACAGACTTTGAAGACTCCCTATGGAAGGCCTCACCCTCCCTGGGGAGCAGAAAGGGTATGGGATAGGTAGGGTGCTAGTTGGGGGAGGGCAGGGAAGGAGGGGAGGGAGCAGGAACTGGGATTGACATGTAAAATAATCTTCTTTCTAATTAAAATAAAAAAGATCCTGTCTGTTGAATTATTCACTTGTAGACTCAAGGGCCTATGTACAAATTAAAGGTTTCGAGAAATCTTTAAGAAAGAAACTTGTGATGAATTTACTATGTGTGCTCCAGTATAACAGGATATCAACTAAGATTTGGAATCTTATTGTTTTCAGTTAGCTTATTTTATATGAATCTACAGTAAAACAGCACCTTGACTTTAAATAATGGTCCTAGGGTAAGAGTTTCCAGAGTTTCTATGGTATTAGCAGCTAGTATAGGGCACCTGATGGTGCAATGTAAATTAGGTTTGGTTTCTTTTGGTTACTTTCACTTTACTAGATTAAACTACATACTTGGAGTAATCTGGACACTTCTCATCTACTCTGACAAAAATGAGATAAAATTTGGACAAGTCTAAGTCTCTTTTTATCTTAGCAATTTGTATATTCATGTGTTTCTAGGTAGTCTTTGAAAAGTGACATGTACTTCTTTTCCCATTGATGTAGTAATGTTAGAACATTCAGCATTTAAAAAAATTGCTTTGACCTGGGTTTGGAGTCTTCTTTTTGTTATAGCACCCCAGGCCAGGAGCAGAACCTCCTGGTAATATTGTCAGATGGCTAAATTGCAATCTCTTCCAGCCAACACTCTGCTCATGGAAACATTTCTGCTTACCTGGGAATTGGGATATTTTGAAAAATTATGTTTTAAAGTGCTTATTTTAAGAAGATGTCACTGAGAGGCTTCAAAATGAGGTCACAGACATGGCAGAAATGCATATTGCCTTGGGAATTTAAGCTGCCAAATAGAATCCAGAGGAAAATGCTGGCAGTTCAATTTCCTCCCTCCTTTCCCCCTGTGTGACTAGACATAAGATATCCCCACTCTCTCCATTTCCCCCTCTTCTTTTCTTTCCCTCAGTCTGTCTGGATGCCAACCCATTACTCCATAACACAGACATTCATGCACTCTTCAGTTTAATGGCATCTTAAACAAATCTTTTAAATTAACTTGCAATTGTACATATTAATAGGATACAGTGTGATGATTCAATGCATGCATACAGCATGTTCTTGTCAAATTAAGGTAATTAGCACTATTATCTTTACTTACTATTTCTTTGTGTTTGGAGCCTTCTCTCTTCTAGATCTTCATAAAATGCATAATAGGCCAGACAACATTTTTATCTTTGTGGCAGTTTGGCATTTAATTTTCATGGAGGTAAAATTTCCAAAAATTCCATGTAGAGAAGCTTCTCTTTGCATATACTTGCCTCTTCTTTTACTTTTAAATTGTAATTATTATTAAATATGTTCTTTGACAGTTCCATACATGTATATAATGCATTCTGGTTGCTCTCATCTCCTTCCTTTCTTATCTCCCTCCCACACCTGTCAACCTCTCTCCTCTATTCAAATTCCTTTCTTGTAACATGAGTTTTCTGGCCCGGAAGGTCCCCCAGTCCTTGAGCCCCCAAATAAACACACAGACACTACATTAGTTATGAATACTGTTGGCCGGTGACTAGGTGACTATGGTTTCTTATTCGATAGCTCTGACTTAATTACTAACCCATAGCTACTAATCTAAATAAGTATTTCCACCTGGTCTTATCTTACTGGAGACAGGTCCAGGGACCTCTTAGTCCTCTGGTGTCCTACATCTCAACTGTTCAGAGTCTCAGCAGTGAAGAGGGAAGAAGAGAGCAATTTCCTGTTTGTCCCTGCTTATATTCTGATTCTTCCCAACTACATCACCTCCTGCCTGTCTGTACAGACCTCCAGACCTCTATGGTTAGCTAGTGGCAGTTTCTGCCAAGCTATGTCACTTCCTGGGACCACATGATAATTCCTCTCTGTCGACACTTCCCAGAATCCTCATATCCTGTCCTATGTATCTTGCTGCCCTATTGGCCAGCAGTGTTTTATTCATCAACCAATAAAATAAACATATTTACAGAATGACATCTCCCATCACTTTCTCACATTCATGTCTTTTTTGTTTTGTTCTGTAATCCACTGAGCTTAGCCAGAGATGTCCGTATGATTCATGGGTTTGGGACTGTCTTTTGAAATGTGATAGACTCACCGTTGAGTACATAACTATAGACAGTGACTGTCACTCCCCTGAATCCATAAGTATCTAGTAGTCCACCTTCGAAAGGCAGGACTACAAACCCCCCTCCCAGACCCATGATTGCTTAATGACTGTCCCAATCATGTGAAGGTCCACTGCAAGCAACTATAACTTTTGTGAGATCATGATTGCTATGGCTATGTCCTGTCCTCAAGATAGCATTTTATATCCTGTCTTCTTCTCTCCTGGTCCTTATTCTTTCTGATCTTTCTTCTACTATATTCCCTTAGCCTGGGGGTATTAATATTCTACTCTTGGCTGACCACTCACTATCATTTATTCTCAGCACTTGAACAACCAGTGTCTCTGCATTCACCTCTGTTAACTGCAAAGAAAAACTTCTGTGAGTAAGGTTGAGAGTAGCATTTCTTCATAGGCATAAAAATAAATACGTAGAAGTGAGTTTGCATCCATGTCTATTTAGCTTACTGATAATAGTGCATTACCCACAGGGCCTATGACACTCACCCCAGCCATTTTGTTTGTTGACTGGGTCTATCATACCTGCCATGAATTCAATTGTATGGCGCCAATCTGAAGTCCAATCACAAGCAGTTGGTTATCCCCATAACAGTCATGCCAGTATTGCACCAGTGGACACACATTACATTTTGGGTTAGCATTATATTTTATTGAGTTCACAGTAGTTCAAGGCCACTAATACCTTTTCTCCCCAGCAATCTGCTAGCACCATCTGATACAATGAAGAGTAGCCAGCAATGAGAATGCTTCTGGGTCAGGCCTAGTTTTATTTCTCTGTGTCTTGTAATGAAAGTATGTAGTGTCTTCAACAACAGCATCAGTCAACTAGTTCTAGTGGGCAACCAAGAGGAAAAGTGGCAGCCTGTATTTTTTGGGTGTGCTTGTAGCTTTTTTGACCAACAACTCATAAGGAAAGATCCCACTTTTGGCACTGGGATTTTTGTTTAGTAACAGTTTGGTTTCAGGAATAGTGCTATTCAGCTATATATAATATTTCCTTCTCACTTGTTTTGCAACCAACCAATCAACCAACCAACCAACCAATCCACTAGCTCATATTTTAAATTGGTTTGCAATGTAGTAATTTTCCATATGAATTTTTCATATAACCTTTGTTTTGGTTATTCATCCCCCAACTATATCCTCTTCCTTTCACCCCTTTATCCCATTCCTGCTTGAACATTTCCATTCCATGTATTTGCTTGCTCTGCTATAATATCATATAGATTCTGTTATCACTCCTTGATTAAGGCAGCCCCTAGTCCAGTGACCCTTTTCTGTTTTCCAATTTCTGCAGATACTTCAAATTAAACATACAAATATGAAGATACGAAGCAAAGATTCACATATGAGAGAGCATGTGTTGTTCATCTTTCTGTGCCTGGATTATTTTAGTCAGTATAATTTTTCTAGTTCTTATCTATCCCTATGTTTGGGGAAATTTCTTCAGTCATTCTGTTTAAAATATGTTCTATATCTTTGGCTAGGAGTTCCTCTCTTTCTATGCCAATCATTTAAAGATTTAGTCTTTTCTATGGTAGACCATAGTTCCTGCATATTCCATTCATGAGTTTTAAAATTGTGCTTTTATTGAATGATTCAATTCCTTTACCTTGTCTTAAAGTTTTGTCTGCCTCTTATATGATCCCTTCTGTTGGTGAGGCTTTCTCTTGAGTTTTGTATTAAATACTGGATCCTTAACTTCCAGTTTTATTTAAATTTGTTATTTCTTGAGTATATTTATTGTTTTACTAAATTCATTTTTCTATGCTGAATTATTCTTATTATTTATTTATTCAGCCATTTGTGTTTTCTTGAATTTCAATAAAAAATCCACTCTTTAATGGCTGCTACATGCATTACTAATTATAATACTGTATATTACTAAATATAATCTGCTCAGTTTGTATAATGTTATAATGTTAGTTGGGTATATATTTCCAGGATTGACCATTTAGTGTTAGACAACCAATTGGTGTACTTCCCTAGAGAGTACTTTCTCCAACTCTCAGTACTCCTTGGTTGCTTATAGTTGTTTGTGTAGGGTTGAAGCCTCATGGACTTTCCCATGTTTATTTTGGTATGTCTGTTGGTGGTGTCCTTGTGCAGCTCATATCTAGGCAGTTATGTTGGTGAGACTTCTGGGTATTGATTTTTATATTACTAGGCATGTAACAGCAATTGATGAAGAAAAAGCCATAGATTTTAAAAGGAGCAAAGAGGGATATAACAGAAGATTTGGAGGGAGTAAAGGTAAGGGAGATGTGATATAATTACATTACTATCATCTCAAAAAATAAAAGAAATAAGAGAATAGGTGAAAAAGAATCTATTCTTGTCCTCTTAAGTTTATTAGGTATTTATTTATGTCTCTCTATGATCTCTTTGAACATATTTATAATTGTTCTTGCAGATTCTGAATTTTGTATTTTTATCTAAGTTGCTCTGGTTGTAGTGTCTTGAGATAAGTTTTGTATTTTGATATTGGTTTTTAGGCCACTCTGCCAAAGTACCAAGGCAAGGCAAGGGTAAACAACTCTGGATGGGTGGCTTGGTGGTGTTCTGAGGGAGCAACACTGAGAGGAGCAAGCCTCTTACTGGATCCAGTGATGTGGAACAGTTTCCCTTCAGTACTTTTGCTCTGTGTGACTACATATGAGAATGTTATTTTGAGTCTTTACTTAGCCATACTATAAATGCAGTATAGAACTATATGAGATACAGTATTTGGTGAGGCTCACAAAAACATCTGGACAGTTTTATCAACATGTATATCCAGTCATGCTCTCCAATTCACTGTATTGAATCTTGTAAAAGGGTTCTCTTTGTGAAACATCATCATGTTTCTTGAGCATATGAAGCATGTGGACATTTACAATATCTAATGAAGACATATCATTGACAATGTGTCTTATTAACTGTATAGCTTTTTTTATTTCTGTGATTTATATCCCTTTAAGAATTCATATAATGACATTTACCTCTCAGAATATTAAGTAAGAATTTGCATGGTCTAGAATTTCCAAATTATGATTATAGTGCTTCATGTAATACAGTTATTTTAATTAAGAGATTTGTACTTTATAAACAATATGATTCTTATTTTAATTCCTGTCCTTTCCCTAAGAGCTTTGATTTCTTGGTCTAGTCAGAGCAACTTTCAGTATGATCCTGGAAATAATTTTGTTTATCATATTGGCTTCTACTATTTCTTCTAGCTCTTGGACAGGATAGGACAAAGGACAGATGATGCGATGCTGTAGGTCTATAAAAGTAAACAGCACAGAATCATTCACAAGGTATAAGCTCTAAAGGCCACTGAAATATTTACAGAACATAGACTGCAGCAGTTTCAGCACCTCACACTTGTGGTTTTCCCTTATTACAGTGCTTACTGGGGAGGCAAATAGAAGTTTTATGAATGATGTTTATTTGCATTTGTGACTATTAAGCTATGTGGAAACTCAACACATTTGTGCTACTCTAGTAGTTCATGCCTCATGGGTTTATTCAATAAACTCACCTCTATTTGTAACTCATGGCAACCAGTGTTCCATTCTCAACACAACGACTTGTCTCAAACTTCTGCTTTTACCTAACTCCCCTCAAGGAAAACCTAGGCAAAATTTTTGGATTCTCAGTATTTACCAGTTACATTTTTTCTAGTCTCCCCCTGCCCTTCCCTGCCCTGCCCTTAGGTTAACACAAATAACACTAGGTGTGTGGTACTGAAATGAGTCACCTAGGAGCACTATGTAAAGGAAATTTCAGAAGGACATTTTGTTCATATCTGTCCATTCTATTATAGTGGATAAAAGATTGGAAACTGCTGAACCTTCTGTTTATGTAAAATGTATTTTGCCTACATACCTTAAATGTTCATGTGAATTAATCAGAATAACCAGCACAATTCTGTCTTCACTAACAGAGCTCAGTTCTTCTTCCTTCCCCAGCTGGATAGACTTTCTTTCTTTCCTTCTTTCTTTCTTTCTTTCTTTCTTTCTTTCTTTCTTTCTTTCTTTCTTTCTTTCTTTCTGGATAGACTTCCTTCCTTCCTTCCTTCCTTCCTTCCTTCCTTTTCCATCCCCCTCCTCTTTCCTTATTTTGTTCTTGGAATATTTAAATCAAAAACATGTATTGTTGGCCTTCGAGTGCCCTGCCCCAAGCCTGCTGAGGACTGGGAACTGCTGAGGGGTCGACTGGAGGAGAGAGAAATGGCCTCGAGGCCAGGGAAGCACAGTTAGGAAACAGCCAGGAAGATGTGGAATAAAGAAGAGATTCCAATTTTGCAGCATAGAACTGAGAGCTCTCTAAAGATGACAAGATGCCTGTGTTTGGTTTTTATCGCTATTGGGTTGCTAGGAGTTTCCAAGTCCATGCTGCCCCACTCAGGCCGAATCTCACGGCTACCATGGTTTGGGGCTGAGACATGCTGGACCACGACAATCCTTTAAAGAAATGGAAGAAAAAACTACCAAAAATTAAAGAAATGGAGTAATATACAAACTAAAAATTTCAAGAAATAAACAAATCTCTTAAAGAAAGCCAAGAAAAAACAACCAAAGAAATGAAGGAAACAATTCAAACAGTGCAAGGCTGGAAAGCTGAAATAGAGACAATAAAAACAACAACAACAACAACAACAAAAAAAAAAAACAGTCTGAGGGAATACTGGAAATAAAAAAGATGAGCAAACAATCACGAACTACATATGTAAGCATAACTAACAGAATATAATAGATGGAAGGGAGAAGCTCAGGCATTGAATATACACTATGAAAATTGATTCATCGATCAAAGAACCTTATGTTCAACAAATCCTTAACATAAAATATCCAGGAAATATGGGACACCATGAAAAGGCCAAATCTAAGATTAATAGGTATAGAAGAAGGTGAAGAAACCCACCTCAAATGTGCAGAAAACATATTCATCAAAATCATAGAAGAAAACTTCTATTCATCAAAATCATAGAAGAAAACCTTAAGAAAGACATGCCAATGAAATTATGAGAAGCTTACAGAACACCAAATAGAGTGGATCACAAAAAGTCCCCTCCTCACATAATAATCAAAACACCAAACACAGAGTAAAGAAAGAATATTAAGAGTAGCAAAGGAAAATGGCTAAGTAACATATAAAGGCAAACCTATCAGAATTACACCACACTTTTCCATGGAAACTCTGAAGGCCAGAAGGTCCTGGATAAAGATTTCCACCAACACTATGTGACCATGAATGCCAGCCCAGACTACTATATCCAGAAAAGCTTTCAATAACTATAAATGGAAAAAAATATTCCATGACAAAACCAGATTTAAACAATACAAATCCACAAATCCAGCCTTACAGAAATTTCTGGAAGGAAAACATCAAACCAAGGAAGTTAACTACACTCACAAAAACATAGGCAACAGATAATCCCACTTTACTGACAGCCAAAAGAAAAAAAAAAGGGAGGTGAGAATTCATACACAATACCACCACCACCACCAAATCCAAAACAAACAATCAGTGGTCATTAATATTTCTCAATAATATTGGTCTTAACTGGCCTGTAACAAGACACAGGCTAAGAGAATGGATACAAAGACAGAATCCATCCTTCTGTTGCATACAAGAAACACACCTCAACTTCAAAGACAGATGTTACCTCAGAGTTAAGGTTTGGGAAAGAATTTTCCAATTAAATATGCCCAAGAAACAAGCTTATGTAGCAATACTAATGTCTAACAAATTAGACTTCAAACTAAAATCAATCAAAAGAGATGAAGAAGGTCATTTCATGTTTATCACAGGAAAAATCCATCAAGATGAAGTCTCAATTCTGAACATCTATGCCCCAAATACAAGGCACCCACATGTAATGATAAATATTTCCCATAGGCCACCTGAGCTTCATCCTCCAAGTTAGGGCCCGAAATTAATACACAGAGACTTATATTAATTACAATGCTGCTGGCCAATGTCTAAGATTTCTTATCTGCTATCTCTGTCTTAAGTATCAACCATAAGTATTAATCTGTATATTTTATAAACTTATCTTATTGAGGATCCAGGTGGGAAGTGTCCTGTCTTCCTGGGCTTACATGGTGACTCCCTTCTACTACATTTCCCAGAATCCTCTTTGACTCCTTGTCCCACCTATCTTGCTTTCCTATTGGCCAACAGTGCTTTATTCATCAACCAATAAGACAAACATATACACAGAAGGAACTCCCCCACCATCTCCCCTTTTCTATCTAAATAAAAAGAAGGGTTTTAACATTAACATAGTAAAATATATAGCAACACAATTATCAAGTAAGAACTATAGTCATGATATTATTCCATTAACATTTAGCAAGATTTAAAGAAAATATTCTATCATCTATCTTATCTTTGTGAGTCTAAATTCTTATATGTAACTTATCTTTTATAATAACTAAAGAAAACTATAACCATAACTATCTGTGTTCAACTCCAACAGAAGGATAATAGGTAAACTCTAGAATTGATGGAGACATCTCAATACCTGGATAGTCACCAAAGTTGCTCCATAATGTTGGGGCATCCATCTTCAGCCTATAGGCCACAGTGTGTCTGGCAGACTTCTCAGTGAAGCAGAAACCCTTAAGGACTGTTCATCTTGTTTTGTAAGTTCAGCATTCATTTTTTTGTGGGTCCTGCATGTCCAGTTTATCAAACAGTCCAGCAAGAGCAGTTGCTTGCCCAAATGGCTAATCTTGGCATGTTGATGGCACACTCCATATTGAGTTTCTTCGATGAACCTGTGAGAATCTTCAGGTCATACTTTGAAAACCTCTACTCCTCAAAATTCAAAAATCTAAAGGAAATGGACAATTTTCTGGATAAATATTACTTACCAAAATTAAATCAAGAACCAGTAAGCAATTTAAATAGACCTATAACCTCTAATGAAATAGAAGCAGTTATGAAATGTATCCCAACCAAAAAAAAGAAGCCCAGGACCAGATGGTTTCAATGCAGAATTCACCAGAAATCAAAGAAAGGGCCATTACCAATATTCCTCAAAGTGTTCCACACAATAGAAGTAGAAGGGTCATTGCCAAATTCTTATTATGAGGCTACAATTACCTTGGTACCCAAACCACACAAAGACACAACTAAGAAAGAGAACTACAGACCAGTAGCCCTCATAAATCTTGATGCAAAAATACTCAATAAAATACTGCCAAATTCAATGCAAGAACACATAAGAAAAATCAACCTTGATCAAGTAGGCTTCATCCCAGGGATGCAAGGATGGATCAGGATATGAAAATCTATCAATGTACTCCAATATATAAACAAACTGAAAAAGAAAAATCACATGATCATCTCACTAGATGCTGTAAAAGCCTTTGACAAAATCCAACATCCCTTCATGAAAAAAGTCTTGGAAAAATCAGGGATAACAGCAACATATCTAAACAGGATAAAAGCAATGTACAGCAAACCAACAGCCAACTTCGAACTAAATGGAGAGAAACTGAATGAGATTCCTCTAAATTCAGGAACAAGACAAGGCTGTCCACTCTCTCTATATCACTTCAATATCATACTTGAAGTTCTAGCTAGTGCAACAAGACAAGAAAAGGAGATCAAGGGGATCCAAATTGGAAAGGAAGAAGTCAATATTTCACTATTTGCAGATGATATGATAGTTTACATAAGTGACCAGAAAAACTCTACCAGGGAACCCCTACAGCTGATAAACACCTTCAGCAAAGTGGCAGGATTCAAGATTTTATTTTTCATTTAAATTCTTTAATTACTACTCATATTTACATATCTATTCCCCCAATTTCTCGCCCTCCCATCTGCCCATGTTCTCCACCAACCCCTTCCAAGCCATCCCCCAACTCCTCCCCAGGGAGAGTGAGGCCCTCCACCAGGGACCTTCAAAGTCTGCCCTATCGTTTGTGGGAGGGCCTAGACCCTCTTTGCTCTACCTGGGCTGCAATAGTATCCCTCCATAGGGAATGGGCTCCCAAAGTCCATTTGTGCTCTAGGGTTAAAGACTGGCTCCACTGTGAGAGGTCCCATAGACTGTCTTGTTTCCCCAGCTTTATGACTAGGATCTCCATGCTCTCAGTAGGTCAGGTCAACTGTTTCTGTGGGTTTCTGCAGCACTGTCTTGGCTCCTGTGCTTGTTGCTCTTCCCACTCCACAATTGGATTCCAGGAGTATGGTTCAGTGCTTAGCTGTGGATGCATGTTTCTGCTTCAAATACCTACTGGATGAAGGCTCTAGGATTGGTAACCAAGGTAGACACCAATCTCATTATAGGAGAAGGGCATCAATGATATTTTCTCCACCACTGCTTGGATTCTTAGTTGGGGTCATCCCTGTGGATCCCATAACATTTCACCTTTGCCAGACCTCTCTCCATACCTGTACTATCTCCCTCTGGGAGGGGGAGGAGAACAAGAGGGCTGAGACATGGGAGGAATAGAGGAGGTCAAGAAAGGAGATGCCATGATAGCGGATACAAGATTAACTAAAAAAATCAGTAGCCCTATTTTTATATAGATAAATGGGCTGAGAAAGAAATCAGAGAAACATCACCCTTTACAATAGCCACAAGCAAGATAAAACATCTTGGAGTAACACTAACCAAACAAGGGTAAGACCTGTATGACAAGAATTTTGAGTCTTTAAAGAAAGAAATTAAAGAAGATACCAGAAAATGGAAAGGTCTCCCATGCTCTTGAATAAGGACAATCAACATAGTAAAAATGGCAATCTTGCCAAGAGCAATCTACAGATTTAATGTAATCCCAATTAAAATGCCCGCAAAATTCTTCACAGACCTTTAAAGAACAATGCTCAACCTCATATGGAAAAACAGAAGACCCATGATAGCCAAAACAACCCTGTACAATATAGGAACTCCCTCACTTCAAGCTATATTATAGAGCTATAGTCCTGAAAACAGTTTGGTATTGGCACAGTAGACAGGTAGATCAATGGAATTGAATTCAAAACCCTGATATGGACACACACCTATGAACACCTGATTTTTGATAAAGAAGCTATTATGCAGTGGAAAAAAGAAAGCATCTTCAACAAATGGTATTGGCATGACTGGATGCTGGCATATAGAAGACTGCAGATAGAGCCATATCTATCCCCATGCACAAAACTTAAGTCCAAATGGAACAAAGACCTCAACATAAATCCAGCCACATTGAACCTCTTAGAAGAAAAGGTGGGAGGTATCCTCGAATGAATTGGTAAAGGAGACTTCTTTCTTATTATAACACTAGTAGCACAGACACTGAAATCAACAATTAATAAATGGGACCTCCTGAAACTGAGAAGCTTTTGTAAGGCAAAGGAGATAGTCAATAAGACAAAACAGCAATGCACAGAATAGGGAAAGCTATTTACCTGCCTCACCTCAGACAGGTCAGTCTACCACAAGATGCAGCAGTTCCACTCTTAGGCATATACCCAAAAGATGCACATTCATACAACAAGGATATCTGTTCAACTATGTTCAAAGCAGCATTATTTGTAATTGCCAGAACCTGGAAGCAACCTAGATGCCCCTCAACTGAAGAATGGATAAAGAAAATGTGGTACATTTACACAATGAAGCACTTACTACTCATTGGAAAAAAATCAGTGGAATCTTGAAATTTGCAGGCAAATGGATGGAACTAGAAGAAACCATCCTGAATGAGGAAACCCAGCCACAAAAAGACAAACATGGTACGTACTCACTCATATATGAATTTTAGACATAGAGCATTACCAGTCTATAACCATACCACCAGAGAATCTAGGAAACAAGGAGATCCCTAAGAGAAACATCCATGTTCCTATGGAGAAGGGGAAAGGAACAAGATCTCCTGAGCAAATTGGGAGCATGGGGGAGGGGAGATGGAGTTAGGAGAATGAGAAGAGGAGAACAGGAGGGGAGAGAAGAACATGAGGCAGCAGAAAGACTGAGTTAGGAGAATAATAGAGGAAAGCAAGAAAAGAGATTACATAATAGAGGGAGCCATTATAGGTTTAAAGAGAAATCTGGCACTAGGGAAATGTCCAGGGATCTACAAGGATGACCCCAACTAATAATCTAATCAATAGTGGAGAGGCTTCCTTAAATGCCCTTCTCCTATAGTGAGATTGATGACTATCTTATATGTCATCCCAGAGCCTTCATCCAGTAGAGTGATGGAAGCAGAAGCAGACATCCCCAGGTAAGCACTGAACTGAATTCTGGAATCCAGTTGCAGAGAGGGAGGAGTGATGAGCAAAGGGGTCAAGATCAGAGAAACCCACAGAAATAGCTGACCTGAACAAGGGGAAGCTAATGGACACCAAACTGATATCTGGGATACGCACATAGGACCGACTGAGACCCCCTGAATTTGAGTGTTAGTTAGGAGGCCTGGGCAGTCTATGGGGCCTCTGGTAATGGATCAGTATTTATCACTAGTGTACCAATGGACTTTGGGTGCCCATTCCACACAGAGTGATACTTTCTCACCCTAGACACATCCGGGAGCGCCTAGGCCCTGCTCCAAATGATGTGACAGAGTTTGAAGATTCCCCCATGGAAGCCCTCACCCTTCCTTGGAAGCAGCAGGGGATGGGATAAGGATTTGGTGGTGGGTAGGGGAGGAAGGGATAGAGAAGGAACTGGAGTTGACATGTAAAATAAGATAAAAAGTATACAAGTAAATAAACATTCAAATTAGTCCGTAAACTAGGCAATAAACACAAAAGTTGAAGTATTTACTCAAAGGAAAATGTCTTAAAGTATCCAAAAATAAAAATAACTTGATCAGAAAAAAAACCCTATATTTTAAGATACATACTTTTTTGAAAACCCTTTTGGATTATAAAACTGAATGCAATGAGTAGAAACTGCATTGATCAATTTTAAATGTTTTTGATTTTAACAAGTTAAACAGTTTTTGTGTTTTATGTAAGTAAGAGGCTCTACTGTTGTAGACAACTCTCTTTTATTTACATTATAAAGTTCTCATCTTACATACACAGAAATCCCATAAAGACACAAAACCAGGTACCAATATATATATATATATATATATATATTATATATATATATATATATATGATACCCTTAAAGTGTTAAAGTGGTGGTGGGGGGCAGCCCTGAAACATTATAAGACAAAGAGTCTTATAAAATAAAATGTCCTTGTGTTTGTTTTTGGTTTAGAATCTACTGTTGGGCATGGGGCCTGCTCTTAAGAGTGGTTTATGTGCTCAATAAAATTCTATTGGAGAATGTGATTTTTTTTTCCTTTGTGAGCAGCTGTCAGTTGGAGATAACTTCTGGCTTGGAAATGGAGGCTCATGTCCACTTTCTATCCCAGTTCTTGAACTTTATCTGGTTTAGACCTGTACAGACCCCATGCAGGCTGCCACAGTCTCTTTTGAAGTCATATATTCCTCAGTCCTATTGTAGGCCTTGCTTCCTTGGTGTCCTCTATCCCCTCCAAATCTTCCACTTTTTCTGCCTCTTCTTCTGAAGGGTTCTCTGAGTCCTGAGGGGAAGGGTTTGATGGAGTGTTCCAAGATCTCTGCACATTGTCCAGTTGTGGGTCTCTGTATTTTGATTCAGGAAGATGCCCCTGTCATGATGGCTGAATAATACACTGAACTATGAGAATAGCAGAGTGATTTATTTCTAATTATTTCCACTCAACAAATACTATTCAAGAACAGTAATTGTCAAGTACATCTCAATTTTTAGTCTAAAACATTTTTCTATAAAATATGAATAGATATGGCCTTAAAGATTTTAATAAGATTAAATTATTTCTCAATAACAGTCACTCTCTTGAAATTACAACAGAAAATGGAATAAAGACTAAGGAAGTGTTGTGGTAAGGGGGACTTGTTAATTTTGTTCTAATACTTATTAAATGTTAAATTACTAAATACTTATTAAATAGGTAAATTAATTTTTACCTCTACCCCTATTAAAACATGCGTGATAGCATTGCTTGAAAAATGTATCTAAATGATACATTAAATCTTTTATTAGAGGTAGTTTTAGAGTCATGTGAACACATTTGTCATTTGCTAGCTCCATTCTTTGAGTTGCCTAACATTTCTGTGCATCAGATTTCTTATTAAATGTAGATTATATTAATGCACACACACACACACACACACACACACACACACACACACACACACACATATATATATATATATATATATATATATATATATATATATATATATATTATCCTAAGGATGGTATAAAGGCTGTGTTATAAAAGTGCCTCAAGAGAAATGGAACCAATAGAATTACACAATTACACACACACACACACACACACACACACACACACACCAGAATTGGCTCATGTGATTTTGAGTCTAAGAAGTTCCAACATCAACAGTTAGTGTTTGCAAGTTTGACACCAAGGGCACATCAGTTATAATCTAGAAGCTATCAGGCTCAAGATTTCTTGAGACAATGTTTTGGTTTGAGTTGGATCTGGGCTAGAAGAGATGGTGTGACTGCTCAAAGCAGTCATTGAAGAGAAATTTTCTCCTAGTCATGTTTTATATTCTATATTCTATTTATTATTGAGATGAGATAGATGACTATTCACACTGTCTAGTGCAGTCTTCTTTTTGCTTGATCTTCTGATTTCAAAAGCAGCCTTGTAGACACATTTCAAATGAAAGAGTATCAGTTGACTGAGTCAGAATAATAAATTAGTCAACACAAGGGCAAAATGATAATATGTGGGTGAAATCCTTTTTGCAATGTTGGATGCAGAGTTAATAGGAGGGGACGTTGGATGCCAACAGCCCAGTCACCAACCTGCACTGTCACTATCACTACCTGCCTCATTGATACTGTGATCCTAATGACATCTAAGCTCTTATTCTCAGAATCTTTTCCAGTTCAAAACCTGAACCCATGTGGAGGAATGGAAACTAGGGCAGCTCCTCAGAGGTCTCCAGAGAGATAGCATCCTTAACACTGACATCTGGGACTGTCCTGAGACCTTATCATTGGACCAGCTGCCCTTCTGTCCCTAATTATTGTTTCTACCTCCTAGTATTTGGACTCTTCTCCCTAAATAAACTCTTTGCTTGAAAGCTCTAGTCTAAAGTCTTACTGTTGCTCTAGACCCAAGTAAGAACCATAGCAAAATGTCAGGAAAAGAACTGATAAACATTTACCACCTAATGTAGACACTGGAATGAATACACAGAAACATTTGGAATGTGCCATGTTAAGTGACTTCAGAACATAAGACAATTATTTTTCAGGTAGAGTTCAGCCCAGGAATTATGCTTTCCCATCAAGAGTTATGGCATCAAAAGTCCTGAGTGCTGAAGAGGAAATATTTCTTTTGATTGAGACCAGTGACTGTTGACTAGCACTCATAGCCGACCTATCTGTAAAAGCAGGCAAGCCTGGCAATAAAGATCAGTGTGAACCTGTGCTTTCTCAAAATTGAGAAGTCTGTCTTTGAAGTCTGACCTTTGGATAATTGTGGGCAGAGGCAGCAATTATTGTTGTGCATGTATTAGTCCTGAGGTGAGGCACAGTGTTCCTGGCACAGGCTGACGTGGAATTGAAAAGGGACAGGATCTGAATACAGAGGCTGATCAGTGCATTCCACACAGCTAGAATGAGAGCAAAAGAAGGGACCTCAGAAGTGCTATTATGTGCTTTGTCTTTGTGTTTTTAAAGCTACCAGAGATGCAGGCATTCACCAATGTGCCTAAGAGGAGATTTTGGCATCACTCACCAGCTGCATGTCAGTTTTGCTATAGACATATTTGAGTTCAAATTTAATTACTCAGTGAAACATGGGCAATTAGCCCAAAGAATTTGCTTTATTCCTTCCCAATTGCTTCTTTATTTTAGATGCAAATTAAAAGTAGCTTTCCATATTTAGCACCTTTGTTGATGTTAAATTGCCAGACATCAGGTGACAACAGATGCCATGAAATTGGTGCCTACAAGGTGTGAGTCTTTCCATTATGTATAAAGCCTGACCCAGCTTGTTTGTATTAAGGTAGGCCACAGAATACATGGCAGCAAAGTAGAAAAGAATGACATGCTCAACTTTGCTGGGCCTGTTTTGTTCGTTTTCTGAAGGACAAGTAAATGTCGTGCATTTTTTTCCCCCAAGAAGACAAGTGGTCTGTTGCACAGTTACAGAGTCCTGCTCTGAGAGCGCTGAGCTGAGAACCAGGGAGCAATAATAGAGTTCGTTCTTTAAGTGCCTAGGAGCTATGATTTTTCTCTTCAGAGTCAGGCTTTAGAAACTGTTTACTGGGCTCTGAGAAGAAAAGAAAACCAAGGGGATGAAATGGTAGAGAAAGTCTTTTTTTATTTTTTGAGTAAGTTTGGAGAAAAATGGAACCTATTTAATGACAACAGCAATAATTTCTGTCTTTGTCCTTACCGTCTGCTGCTCCCCCATTCCCTATCCATCAGTTCGGCTTCCTTTTTTTATTGCTAAATAGTTTCTTCTGCATATGAGAAGAGAACATGGTTGTGTTAGTCCACCTTGAATCTCAAAGATGCATACTTCCTAGAATGGTGTTGCACACCAATGTGTTCTTTAAATATGGTTGGCTCTCCTACATGACATTTTGTTTTTGTTTTTTTTAAGACAGAGTTTCTCTGTGTGTCTGTGGCTGTCCTAAAACTCACTCTATAGACCAGGCTTGGCCTTGAGCTCACAGAGATCCACCTGCCTTTGCCTCCTGAGTGCTGGGATTAAAGGTGTGCACTACCACTGCCCAGCTCTATGATTTTTTTTAAATGCCTTTCTTTTAAAATTTGTTCTTATTGGTTATTTGGTTGTGTGGATAATAAACATGGAATACCTAGCTAAGAAAAAATTTGTAATTATATAATCCAATGATAACTCCTTTAAAAACTCTACCTCTTTTTGGCTGAATAAGTGGTATACATACTAAGAATAGCTTGGAGTAATATTTAAAATGCAACTTCCTAGGTTCTGAAACCCCACTGAATCAGAAGTCCTGGAGTTTGAATGGGATGCTGGAGAAATGTACAAAATGAACCAAAGTGATGGTGCTGAACCTGAGAAATCTCCACTTCTGGGAGCTTTATGTCATGTGGATGGGGGTGGGGTATGGGCAGGAGAAGAGGAAAATGGAATTTAAGAACATCTTTGCAGAACTCAGTATCTGCATTATTTATTCTTACCAGTTCATTAATTAACTAGTGAATTCATTCATTCATTCATTCATTTATTCATTCATTCATTTGTCTGCAGCCACAAGGGCCACAGAAATCTTAGCAATAATGAAACAGGGTCCTTCCCACTATAAGCTAAATCTGTGCCTGAGAAGAGCAGGAACTTCCACATAGCAAGTATGCCTACATGAGGAAATAGTTCAGCTCTCTTCTGGTGTGGAATGGCATTTCCTAGCTCTGGCAGCCAGCAAGAACTGGTAATAATAAAAACTAAGGTGTGTTTAGAAGTACCTTTTCTACAAGGCTGAGTGTTGTGATCCTCCTGTCTGTGAGCCAATTTTGCTGTGTAAGTCAGTGAATTATGAATATGCAGGATAAGAGAGGAAGAACAATGCAGGGCACCTTGCCTTAGGTCTTCTTCCTCCTTCCTTTTTGTTCTCAGCTTTTTAGGGGCACAAGAACTGTCTTTTGGTTACACCGGTAACATGAATACTTTAAGAAAGGTTTAAAGGCATTGTATTGTTGAGCATATTTTCACGTAATTTATAGTGCCAGGATCTGACCTAGGGACAGATGGTATGGGTTTTGTTATAATTGTTTCGTTTCATTACTCAAAAACACACCACTTTTTTTTTTACCTCTTTGAATTAGTGTGGAGACTCAGTGAGCTTCCTTCTGAGTTATTTGTTAAGTGTTTCTAGAGAGAATACTCCACAATAAATGTATTCTGACTCTCCTTGTAAAATAGCCTCTTTTGTTCTTGGTACTTAACTGTGCTGTACAATGTATGAATGTGTTTTTACTCCCTGAATTTACCACTAAAATCACTAGTAACAATTATTTACTGACTGTTCAAAATTTTTATTTTTTCCGTTTTTTGATTTTTTTAATTTCATTTTATATTCCAACTTCAGTTCTCTCTCCCACCCCCTCATATCCTTCCAGTCCACCTGAATTCACTTTTTCTCACTGGTAAGGACTCCCCATGAGGAGTCAACACAGTCTGGTACAATAGGTTGAGGCAGGGCCAAGCCCCTCTCCCATACATTAAGGCTGAGCATGGCATCCTACCATAGGGAATGGGCTCCAAAAAGCTAGCTCATGTACAGGATTATATGGTGGTCCTACTGCCATTGAGTATGGCATCTCACCTTAAGGAATGGGATCCAACAAATTATCTCATGTACCAGGTTTTATATCGTGGTCCTACTTCCAGGGGCCCCTCAGATAGTCCAAGCTTCACAACTATCTCCCGTATAAAAGGGCCTAGATAAGTCCCCTGGAATCTCCACAGTTGTAAATCTGGAGTTCATGAGTTTCCAAGAGCTTGGTTCAGCTGTCTCTGCAGATTTCTCCATTATGATCTTGATCTTCCTTGCTCATATGTTCTCTTCTCCCGCTCTTTGACTGGATTCCCGGAGCTTGTCCTGGTTCTTGGTTGTGGATCTCTGCATCTGGTTCCATCAATTACTGGATGAGGGCTCTATGGTGATGGTTGAGGTAATCATCAATCTGATTATAGGAGTATGCCTGCACTGTTCAAATTTGGGAGAAAAAAAAGGGTGAAAAGATATGAGAACTTGGAACAGCTGACCTAATAACGTATGTGTGTGTGTGTTTATAATACTTGTGTGTACCTTTGAATGTGCATATGTGCATTTATGTGTGTGTGTGTGTGTGTGTGTGTGTGTGTGTGTGTGTGTGTGTGTATGAGAGACAGAGAGAGAGAGAGAGAGAGAGGGAGAGAGAGAGGGAGAGAGAGAGGGAGAGAGAGAGGGAGAGAGAGAGGGAGAGAGAGAGAGAGGGATGGAGGACAGATGTAAAACTCAAATCTCATTCCTTGGAAACTATCCACCTTATTTTTGTGAGGAGCCGCACTCACATTCGCCATTACAAGATGACGCTGACATCCGCTGCCGGATCAAGTAAACAACGTTGGTATGCATGTGTCCAGTGTTTTTCCACTTGCCTAGCCTCGCCTATTCCATGGCGTCATATAGGGTGATGAGTCATCCACCTATCCCAGCTGTACACGCACTGCTCAGAGCTTCTGAGCCTTTATTAGGGGACAGGATTCTTGGCTCGGGGTCTCCGCTCTGTAAGCTTATGCTCTCTCTCTCAAGACGCATTAAAGCTTTACTGCAGAAGGATCCGAGTGTCCTGTGTTGTTCTTGCTGGCGAGACGATCGCGCGGGACATATTTTTTGAGAAAAAGTCTTCCATGGAAACTCAGGATGCAACCATTAGGCTAAGCTGGTCAGCCAGCGAGTTCTGTTCTCATGGGTCACTCTTAACTTCCCTTCCCAGGTCTTGGAGATCTGAGATAAAAAGCATGGGCCACCATACTTGGCTTTTTACCTGGGTGCTAAAGATTGACCTCAGGTCTTCATACTTATATGGCAACAACTGTACTGACTGAACCATCTCCCCAGCTCCAGAATTTGTATTTTATGAGACTGAAGTGCTACCTATTGTGATAACGATGTAACTGGATTTGTATTTTATATGAATCAAGTTTTATCTGTGATACAGAATATGGAGGAATAATCTGACTATTTCAGCTCTTCCTTAGAGAGATAGTTTTAGGATAATGTCTGGTTGGGGAGCTTCCAAGCACATAGGTGAAAGTCATTGATATGAAAGTTTGCTTATACAAAACAGGTGGCAGAGTGGTTTTTATACTTATTTGTTTTAGGAAAAGGTTTTATTATGTCTCTCAGGGTAAAACTAAACTTGATTATTGGATTTCACAATCTTATTGCCTTAGTTTCTTGTGCTGAGATGACTAATATGTAACAAACACTGGCTAGTGATATTTCATGATTATCAGAATTCATGATCATATTGCCTTAACCTTTTGTGTTGAAATGACTAATATGTACTATGAACTGGCTAGCAATATTTCATAATTGGTATATGAATTTTGTATGAGATAACTAGTTGTATTTTCTATAATATAACTAATACAAAGTTAATACATAAATAGTCATTACTGTTAATAAATTAAAACCAGTTCTAAAGCACATAAACTTGCATAGTAATACCTCTCAGAACATTAAAAACTGATAAACAATTGTAAGATTAGTAGTATTTTATACAAAATTCTTGGTGGTATTAGAGGCTGGTATATTTAGGATTAGGGCTTCATTTTAGTGGGACTCCTTCTATAATATAAAAGTGATTGTGTGAGTTGACTGGTGTCCTGGGATTTTGCAACTGATTGTGGCCTGAATTAATTTCATTCTGCCTAGTAGATGTATCACCTTACAGGAAGTGAAAACAAAGTAAAATAAAAGCACGCAGCATACAGAGAGAGAATCGACTGGCTGCTCAGGTTTATTAAGAAATGAGAAACAAGAATGATTTTAGAAAAGATTTTAAAAATTAACTTCTTTAAATTAGTTTATTAAATTTATTAAAATATTAATACATAATAAATATTAATATCAATTTATTAAAATTAAATTAGTTTCCTGAAGAACAACAAGCACTATTTTCAAAATTCTGGATTGTATCAATCAGATAGTATAGTAACATTGCATCATTGTCAAGCATGAAATATCACTAGCATACAATTATAAATGTTTACCCTCCTTTGTGTATCTGCAATTGTCTGAGCCTCAGAGGATGTAGGCTGGGCATAGCTGAGATTTCCTTGTTCACTTTCCTGAAATTAGTGAGTGAGTGTTTCCTTTGCTATATCACAAAAACAGGCTGAGGAGTCCTACTTCAAGCATATCATAGACTCTTAGAGCTAGACACACTGAAAATCCCACTGGCCAGTGTCAAATGGCACTATTTATCAATAAAATAGGAGCGCTTCTGAAGAAGTGATGTCCATGCACACATCCCACCCAGGCATGCAAGTGAGTGTTTGATTCATCTTGTTTTCTGGATGATAATGTACCCTTTTATGTTTTTATTTTCAGTATTTACTAAAACATATTCTAATTTGTACTAGTTGAAATCTGTGGGATACCTGAGGGGAGCCAACTTTCCCTAGCTGTCACTAAAATTGACAAACTTCCTTTGGCTCTTTAGGGCCATTGGCTACTCATGTCTAAGGAATTCTAAAATTAAAGTGTGATGGAAAGTTTTCAATGTTACCATGGTTGCAGTGGCCATAGTTCTGTGGAACAAAGGACCCTCGCTGGGCTTCAGCTCTGTGGATGCAATCCCTATCAAAGTACTGGCACAATTCTTCACAGAACTTGAAAGAACAATTCTCAACTTTATATGGAGAAACAAAAGACCCAGGATAGCCAAAACAACCCTGTACAATACAGGAACTTCTGGAGGCATCACAATCCCTGACTTCAAGCTCTATTATAGAGCTATAGTCCTGAAAACAGCTTGGTATTGGCACAAAAATAGACTGGTAGACCAATGGAATAGAGTTGAAAACCCTGATATTAACCCACACACCTATGAACACCTGATTTTTGATAAACAATCTGAATTTATACGCTGGAACAAAGAGAACATCTTCAACAAATGGTGCTGGCATAACTGGTTCAGACATGTAGAAGACTGCAGTTACACCTGAGCCTATTGCCTTGCACAAAACTTAAGTCAAAATGGATCAAAGACCTCAACATAAATCCAGCTACACTGAACCTATTAGAAGACAAAGTGGGAAATACCCTAGAATTAATTGGTACAGGAGACTGCTTCCTGAACATTATACCAGTAGCACAGACACTGAGATCAACAATTGATAAATGGGACCTCCTAAAACTGAGAAGCTTCGGTAAGGCAAAGGACACAGTCAGCAAGACAAAATGGCAATCCACAGACTGGGAAAAGCTATTCACCAACCCCACATCTGACAGAGGGCTGGTCTCAAAATATACAAAGAACTCAAGAAGCTAGTCTCCAAAACACCTACTAACCTAATTAAAAAGTGGGGTACAGAACTAAATAGACAATTCTCAATAGAGGAATCTAAAATGGCTGAAAGACACATAAGAAAGTGTTCAACATCCTTAGCCATCAGGGAAATGCAAATCAAAACAACTCTGAGATACCATCTTACTCCTGTCAGAATGGCCAAAATCAAAAACACCAATGACAGTTTATGCTGGAGAGGATGTGGAGAAAGGGGAACACTTCTCCACTGCTGGTGGGAGTGCCAACTGGTACAGCCACTTTAGAAATCAGTATGAGGACTCCTCAAGAAATTGAGAATCAGTCTACCACAAGATCCAGCAATTCCACTCTTAGGCATATACCCAAAAGAAGCACATTCATACAAGGACATCTGTTCAACGATGTTCATAGCAGCACTATTTGTAATAGCCAGAAACTGGAAGCACCTTAGATGCCCCTCAATCGAAGAATGGATAGAGAAAATGTGGTACATTTACACAATGGAATACTACTCCATGGAAAAAAACAATGGAATCCTGAAATTTGCAGGAAAATGGATGGAACTAGAAGAAACCATTCTGAGCGAGGTAACCCAATCGCAAAAAGACAAACATGGTATGTACTCACTCATATGTGGATTTTAGACATAGAGTAAAGGATTACCAGTCTACAATCCACACTGCCAAAGAAGTTAATAAATTGGAGGACCCTAAGAGAGACATATATGGTCCCCTGGAGAAGGGGAAAGGGTCAAGATATCCTGAGCAAATTGGGAGCACAGGAAGAGAGGGGAGGGAGTTAGGAGAATGAGAAGGGGAGAAGAGGAGGGATGCAGAGGACAAGAGGGAGTAGAAAGGTTGAGTCAGGGGAGAATAGATGATAACAAGAATGGCGATACCATAATAGAGAGAGACATTTTTGGTTCACAGAGTAATCAGGCACTAGGGAAATGTCTGGAGATCTACAAGATGACACCAGCTAACAATCTAAGCAACAGAGGAGAGGCTACCTTAAATGCCCTCCCCTGATAATGAGATTGATGACTAACTTATATGCCACCCTATAGCCTTCATCTAGCAGCTGGTGGAAGTAGCAGTAGACAACCACTACTAATCACTGAACTGAACTGGAACCCAGATGCAGAGAAGGACGAGTGAAGAGCAAAGCAGTCCAGACCAGGCTGGTGAAACCCACAGAAACAGCTGACCTGAACATTGGGGAACTCTTGCTCCCCAGACTGATAGCTGGAATACCAACATGGATGATCTAGACCCCAGGAACATGGGTTTCTGTGAGGAAACCTCAGAAATCTACGGGACCTCCTGTAGAAGTTCAGTACTTATCCCTAGCATAAGTGTGGACTTTGGGAGCCCATTCTATATAGATGAATACTCCCTGAGCCAAGACACATGGGGGTGGGCCTAGGCCTTATCCCAAAGAATACAAAAGACTCTGATAACACCCTATGGAAAGCCTCACCATCCAGGAGGAGCAGAAAGGATATGTGATAGGTAGGGTTGTAGTGTTGGGGAGGTAATAAGGGAGGCCGGGAGGGAAAAGGGAACTGGGATTGTCATGTGAAACAATTCTGTTTCTAATTCAAATAAAAAAAAGTTGAAAAAAAAGAAATTGGTCATACATCAAAAAATTCATAAGATTTGAATTTTTGTAGCTTAAAATAATGAATAGAGGGAGGTTCTGTAATTAGCCATGAGTGCTATGCTTCAAGAACCGCAGAGGACTAATGAAATCATGTAGGGATCCCTGAATCCTTTGCAGGTTATTTCAGAGCTGCTACTCTTATCTTTTAGGGGCTCTGATTAAGCAAAACTAGAGTTGCTTGAATGCAGGAACTGTGATACTGTGGCAGCAAGTTTAATAACTGAAGCAGCTCAGTGACTAGTGGGTGGGTGATACACACAGTGCAGATACAGTGCAGAAGGAAGTGACTCATGTTCTTAGAGGAAAAGTGGAATGGACAGTAGTACATGCTACTCAGAGACTATGTAATTTAAAATACAAATTATTCTGAAACAGGAAAAGAGAAGCTTAACTTACCCAATACTTCTAGGTATCCCACTTTGCATGATAATTCTTAACAACAGATGGCTGATGTAACAAGGTAAAGCATCCTTACTAGGCTGTGACTGTCTTCTTGATATGTGTGGCAAGAAACCTTTCCAGCTAAAATAACTATTGCACTTTTTAGATGAATGCTTTTTACATTATTGTGTAAAGTGAAGTAAAACCTGATTTTTTGTGTATTGGCAACCCAAAACGGAGTGCAAAAACCATGAACTATAGCTATGTGTATATGTATATTATATATATTATATATATATATATTATATATATATATATATGTGTGTGTATTTATATTTAATTATTTGTATATATTTAATTATTGAGAATATCTCTCAATGACTTAAAATACATTTAAATTAGGATACAAACTATCTTCAGTGTTCTCCACTTGGGAATTCAGTGGTTTCATAGCCTCATCTACAGCATTTTAAAAACTTTGATTCATATTGAAGAAGTGGGTAACCAGAATCACTTTCAAAGTTACCCCAGAAACCACATAGGTAGGTTTCTTTAAAGATGCTCTCCCTGAAAGACATAACTGTAAGTAAATGTCCAGCCTTAGCACACTTTCTGTGGAGGGAGTGCTGCAGATGGAACAAATCAGTTGAGGATAGCACTTGAAAATTGAAGTGCTTCCCATGGTGTCCTCAAGGCAACGGTGCAAGCAAGAAACCAGAAGTTGAAATAAATACCAGGCCTGTAAGAGAGTGGGAATGAAAGCATATTAAAGTGAGATGTGTATGCTTTAAAAGGTTTACCAAAGAACCAGTCAGAAGTGTTGTGGTAAGGGGTGGCCAAGAATATTAAGAGACTGCCACCTTAATATAGGAAAATTGCTATGCCTAAGGCAGGATGGATAAAAGAAATGGAAGGCCTGTAAAGCTCTGTGAAGATGCTATGAGACAGCCAAGAACATTTTTATCCTTTCATTGAAATTTCTTGAATGTCTTTGATGTGCTAACCAACCAGTACAGCCTCTGCATGTAAGAAGCTCTCAGTAGATGGCTGCTGAGCAAATATGAATAATGCAACAAGATAACATGCATCTGATTCAGGTCAAGCTTCTCAAACACATATTTAAATAAGGAACAAAACTTCTCATTATAAGCCTAGGTAGAACTATGTTATACAAATGATGACTGTTAAGACTCTGTCAGACTTAGATTCAAATTTGGGATCTGTTTCCTGATGTGTGATGCAATGGCGTCATTGGATCACTTGTGTCCAGTGTCTGACTGGGTTGTATTTTTCAATTAGTTTATCAGTAATTAATGGCATGAACATGTCTCTTTTCTTTTGGAGTTCCCCCCACATAACTTTGTGTTAGATAGTTATTTGTCAACTTGACTAGGCTAACTGATTCCCGGGCAGCTGATACCATGCTCTTTGAGTGTGTTGATGATGGAATTCCTAGAAATGATTAACAGTGGAATTGGTAGTCTAATGATGATACATCCTCACCAGTGTGGCTGAGAATTGTCCAGTCCATGGAAGCAACACACACACAACAAATCAGAGCAGGAATGGGTAACTACCTCCTTTAAGATCCATCTGTCTGTCTTCAACCTTCATCTTAGGGGACCTCAGTTCATTGACCTTGGGATGCTGAAACTTATACCAGTGAAACCCTTATTCTTAGGCTTGGAATACAGATTAAATGATACAACATCCCTAGTCTTCTAGTTGGTGTGTACTGTATGAGTGGCTTCTTGGATTTTATAACTATACTATAATAAATCTTATGTTACATAGGCATCTCCTTGTATCCTACTGAATTTTTCTCTGGGGAACTCGGACAGCTTTACATACTTCCTCTCTTTTTGTTGGCTTCTGTATCTCTCTAAACATACTCTTCTTATGACTATTTTAGCAAGTCTTTACGATTGAACCTACTGACTGTTTCTATTCACTTAGCCAAGTCTGGTAGCTCTGCTGGTAGCAAGTGCTAAGATGCTTACCTTGACTCTCAGAATGATTACCAACAGCCTCAAGTTCCAGTGCATGGAAACAATCATGGTAAGTGCACTTGCTCTGTTAATGGTTCTCAGCATTCTAGGAAAATGCCTTCCTGGAAATTTATGGTTAAACAGGATAGATCTTGGTTGCCAAGGATGTATTCTGAAACTCAATATTTCATACAGTGGTGGTGGGGGGAATTAGGCATAAAAGTTACTCTATTAGGTTTTAGAGAAGACAGTGTTAGAGCAAACAGTAGTTATGGACTAACAGAGAGGAAATTAATTCTTTCTGTGATCTAGTGAATAATAGAGAAGGTTTAGAAGCACAGGTCAGACTGTTGTCTGAGGTCTAATGTCAGCAGGCATGACTCAGAATAGAACATGCTTCTAATATCACACATGATTAGTTCTTATTCTTTCTCCAGAGACTTGGGTAATCAGTCTTCTTCCCATGACAGTTAAAGATGAGTTTTACAGTGAGGAAAATAAAGCTATGTGGAGGGTGTTTTACCTATGAGTCTTTCAGTTTATTAGGTCATCATATATGGGTCTTGGGTCTGCCTTAGAATTATAACTGCCAAATTTCTAACACAGACTTTTAAATCATTATCATCATTATCATCTCTGCCTCCTCATCTGCCTCTTCCTCGTTTCTCCTTTATTCTTCTCGTGTATGCATGATTTGTTCAGTGTGTGTGTGTGTGTATGTGTGTGTGTAGGCCATGGGTCAATATTCTATGTCTTTCTCAGTTGCTTTCCACTTTAATTCTGGAGAAGATTCTCTATTTTAACTTGGAACTTACCAATTTGGTTAGGCTTGTCAGCAAGCTTTGGGGATCTGTCTATTTCTACCTCTCCAGTGCTGTGATTACAAATGCTCACTCCTGCACCCAGAACTTGTGTGGTGAGGATGTTACTAACTGAACCATTCACCCTACTTCCCTAATGTGGCCAATTGAAGTGAGTAAGAGAGATTAAATAGCTAATACTCCTATAAAAGGGAATTGCAGTATTTCCCAATAAAGGTTAGTTTAATGCATGACTTAATGAATATCAGTCAGAAGAGACAATGCCAGTTAGTCATTTAGAGCCTAGGAATACACAAGTCAGAGTAACTAGGAATATTTGTGTATAAGAATTTGGTATTAGTCAGCCATAATATGTCAGAGTAACTTCTCTGGGGGCTTGAATTACATTCAAAGTCTTATTTGTGCTTATGACACAATCTGCCCCTGAAGTAAACATCCAGGGACTTTTAGTACATTCTTCTAAGAAAAAGTTTCCCATTAATGTTCTGAGGTAGCATTACAAAATCCATTTAACTTCTCTTCCATGGTTCTTAGGAGACAGAACTTTACAAGTGAGTCCTTTAGCTAAGGGACCTTTAGTAGGATGTTATAAATTAACTAACCTAGAAATGCCTATGGACAGGTAACTAATCACTGCTAAAGGAAAATGGTAAAGTTGAGTAGAAAGCCAAGTTTGCCATAATTGGGATTATTTTCCTATGTAAGAAATTAAATAAAGTCAGTGTTTGTCCTTGATGCCCAGATAAAGATTGTACCTTTTGGGTTTATCACACATTCTAAACTGTTTTTCTCCATCTCCAAATCTCCTCCTCTCTACAGTCACTTTTTATCAACTTAATACAACTAGAGATCCCGGGAAAGGGGAGCCTTAAATGGGAATTGCCTCCTTCATATCGGACTGTGAGCATTTCTGGGGTTCATTTTCTTGATCAGGAAGGGCTCATCCCACTGTGGTTGGTGCCAGCCCTGGATGTGTGGTCCTGGGCAGACTAAGAAATGGGCAGAATAAGCCTCGGAGACAAAAAATGCAGTGTTTCTCCATACTCTCTGCTTCAGTTCCTGCATCCAGGTTTGTTCCTCAAGTTCCTGCCTATGCTTCCTTTGACAACAGACTGTAACTTGTAAGCCAAATAAGCTCTATTCTTTCTAAGTTGCTTTGTGTTTAGCAGAGAAGCAAAGTAAAGTATCCTCTGAATCCCAAGTCCATCATATCCTTCAGAACTCCTCCCTTTGGTACTTAACCTTTTAGTATTAGCATTTATGAGGAGTCTAATGCTCATAGTTTTCAACATAGGGCTTGTTGGGATGCCTACAGAAATCAGGATGGGTAGCATGTCTAGCTATCAAGGCATGTTGTTACTTTTCCTGAGAAATCTGTTTCTATCCACCCTAAATGGAAAGTACAATAATTGTCCCAAAGATGAGTCAAGTCATGCCTAGCTATATGTATGGTAATTAATTAGTGGGACATGTACACCACTAAAGAGTAGTCCCCTCCTCATAATAATTCCTAGATATTTATATATCTGTGAGGATGGGTAGGACCTCCTGTGTTTCCCAGGCCTGAGTAGCCTCATCTTGCCTTCCAGAAGAGAATGCCAAGTGATTCAACCTTAGGAAGAACTCTCAAGGCTGATCAAAGCTGCTCTGAATCAAGAAGATGACCATGTCCAACCCAGAGGAAAAAGCAACAGAAGAGACTACATTTGGGGAAAAGTAACTGGCTTGAAGTCCTGAGACCACTGAGTTCCAACAGACATGCTCAGAATGAAGAATAAACTTTGTCATAAAATCTTCTACTCCCAATCAAACACTAATTACATTTTTCTCAAAAGAAGAATTACAAGTATTGCTTATTTAGCTTATCTAATGACTAGAGAAGTTGGCACAAGAGATTTGTAACCTATTATGTTAGAGGTATTTATAAATTTATAAGTTATATTATATAAATCAACTCATAAGTATAAACCAGGAAGGAAGCATTTTTTTCAATAAAGAGAGAATTAAAGGGATTATATTGACTTTAAAGTAACTACAGTGTTTGGAAAGACATAGCACTACCATGGTTACTCTGTTTATATTAAATGTGCCAGAGATACTATGTTTAATGGAAATGCTTAGTGAGTTTCATTTTTAGTAATATAATTGGAAAATACAATATTCTACAAGCACTTCAAGCTTATTGTGTATGATTTCTCAGGTGATGTATTTCTGCTTTGATATGAAAGTGGTATACATACGTTGTGTTATTTTAGAATCCCTATATATTTGTGCATTGCATTCTATTTGTCTTTAAAAATAGTTCTTGAATGGCTTTAATAGATCATCTTTTTATTCAAAGTTCTTTCCAATATCCAGAACAGAGAAAACAACCCAAACAATGTACTCATTTATATGTGATTTTTATAAGAGGGTGAATGAAAGTGGACATCTATTAGAATTCTACTTCATAGGTAATAATGTGGGTTTGCTTTGTTTGTGAAGAAATTTGTTGAAATATGACATCATGTTGTCAAAAAATGTTGTGTGTATTGCTCTGGGCAGGAGGCTGGGTAAAGATATGTGAGAGGCATCAGGTTCTACCTCATCCTAACTCACTATAGGGCTGTTTGGCTGGGCTTAGAATAGGCCATGTTCTACATGGAGCTAGAAGATTTCACTTACATTTTACAGTGTCATGTCTTTGGTCTTGCACAGATGGTGTCCCTGAAGATTCTATATGGATGGAATTGTGAACTGTGGAACATGGAGGTCAAAGTCCTCCAGCTATTTCCAGATTGCTTGCTATTCACCATATTAATGGATCTCTGAATTTTAATGTAATAAAATGACTGGAGATCATAGAATTAATTGTATTGTTAAATCCTATCAAGTGAACACCATATCTGCTTTGAAGGATAGTTGTAAACTGGTAATTTTTATTTTGCATTTATGTTTTTTAAAAAATAGTTTTCTTTCACAAAAACCTATAGAAAGACGTTCTTATGCACTTATACATTTATTGCTTCTATCAGGAGGCTGCATGCACTCAAATACTTTTTAGGTTGCACATCAGATAGCTGGCTTTTAACCAAGGCTGGGAACAAATGCACAAAAAGGGGAGTGCACTCATAAGAGCTATTTTCCTTGTTTGCCTGCACATGTAATCCCTGTTGGTTTTTGAATTTGGGGTTTTTACTGAATTTTCCAAGCAGAGGGTGTCATAGCCTACTTCAATTCAGCTTTCATCACATTGCACTGTCAACTAGGTGGTTAATTTTAATTTCATGCTTCTGATTGAAAATTGTATGGTAGAAATGAACTCATCCTAACAGGTAAATAAATTTGAGCAAGATATTAAAGAGGCACCTTCACCTTGTGGAAAGCAACATATCTTCTCTAGGTGAATGGGCTTCTGTGACAGCTAAAATGGAGTCTCTTTGACCCTTGGTACACCGCATGTGTTATTAACTGAACATGGAAGGAGTCTAGAGAGTGAACATGGCGCTCTGCAAGCCAGCATGGTCCCATCCACACGAAGCTGTGATAACAAGGCAGCCACTGAGACACTTTTCATGAGAGCTGGGGGATGCCTTCTTCTGAACGCTCTTTCCATAGACTGATGCTACAAAAATCCCTGTGCAGCAATGTATGTGGAAACCTGATGAATAATTTTAAAAATAAATGTTTAGAAACTTTGAAAGATGACTTTGTTTTATAAATCTATTTTCAACACTGCTTTTTCTACCTTTCCTCTCAGTATTTTTCTTTCTTCTTTCATGATTGACCACTTATTTTTATTGTTGTCATTATTCCAGGGCCCTTTTGCACTTTTAAACATCTGGAGTTTCTTTTCAACAATGAAAAAGAGAGGCATTCTCTTATACCAGAAGTCACAATGAGACTCTTTTGGTTATTTTGTGTTTGGGATTATCTTGATTGTTTTAAGACACTGATTTTGGGAATTTGTGGTGAACTGACCTTAAAAAAATTACTTTTCCCCACTGAAAAGATCAATAATTTATCTAGAATAAATGACCTGAGAATGTTTATGGATTCATCTAACTTTATACAATAATGACTTACTCATTGCAGTTGTAAGTTTTTCTGTCCTAAAATAAAGAGGGACACATTGCATCCTCAAATCTTTAAAATAAATCTTGTTATAAATATGTAAGTTTTAGGTTACACTGAGAAGTGGATGCAAAATAGGATGTGAGTTCAGAAAATAGAAAGAAAGATCATATTTAGCAGGATATGTATGTATGTATGTATGTATGTATGTATGTATGTATTTATGTATGTATGTCTGTATGTATGTATGAGGTATCCTGGAGGAAGTCAAGATAATGTGTTAACACATTCACATTATATTTGGGAGTCCCAGAAACAGGTTAGCAAGCATATTTTCCATACAATGTTTTGTTTGCAAAACTCTCTTCGAACTTCTTTTATAGCATCTTAATACGTTATATAAGAGAAAGTGGTTGTAGTGAGAGAGAGCCATGTGCGCTGGTTACATATGAAATAGATTAAAGTGAACCTCTGCCTTGGCATAGCACCGCTGGAAAACCTTTCTAGCCCTCCACTAGTATTGCTAGGAAGAACAGTCATTGTGACTGTTTTTGTTGTCGGGACTGGGGAGATCTTTACCTAACAGTCAGAGGTCATAGTAGACACAACACTGCTGCACCATGGAGGGCAACTATGGCCAGTGACCAAGGTACCTGCATCCAGGTGTATGTTCCTGGACTGATTATCAGTGCAACAGAATAGAAGCTGAGGAACACAGGTGTGTGATTCTGTCTAACAGTTAGGTCCTAGCTCACACAGCCTTCCTTCCTCAATAGGTAGTCAAGGCCATAGTGTTGTGATACAGAGCTCACTATGAGTCCCCATAGTCCAAAATGTTTTTCCTTCATCTCTTTGCTTGGTTGATGCTTCTAACTGTTTCAGTGTTGGTTTATTGGTCACCTTAAAAACAGACTTTCTTGTTTCTCTATGTACCTTAAACCCTCTTCTCAATAGCTTTTATCTTAATTCTCATTATTAATTGCCACCTTGACATCCTTTTTCATCCTTCCCGAGACTTTAACAATTTTGACTTCCCTAGTCTTCCTTTAATATATTGGATATAGTAGTAGGATACTTGATAAATACTTGTTGAATGATTATATGAGACTTTTACATGAGATCTAAAAAGCATAGTAGAGGCCGTTAGAAACATTAATGAGACAGAAGTGGTAAAGCCAAATGTGGACATATGTTTTTGGTCAATCATCTTTTGTAAACATGAGGCTGAAAGGTATTAAGAAAAAGAAGAAACAGGATTATAAATCTATGTGGTTGAGATTTTGGGGTCTATATTTTCCCTCTTCATGATGACCAAGTCTCATGTATACATATGTACATATGTATGTATGCATATGTGTATGTATATGTACCTGCAGGTATGTATGTATGTGTATATATACACAAAGCAATTAGGTGTTTCTCCTTCTTTATTGTGAAGAGAACTGGAGAGATGAGTGATTATTACAAATCAAATCCAGACACCATTCTTACCAGATCAGAGGTGCAATTGCACTCACGTCTCTAGTTTGATGTATTAGGGAACTATTGTTAAAGTAGGCATGAGCTTTTACTTTTATAAATATCACTGTTCTGAGAAGCTTACTCTCTCCATTGAATACTGAAAACAATCAACATTAGCAGTGCTTATGTATTTTAAAGAGACTCACATAAGTTATCAGTGATTCATATATTTAAACATGTGAGTGTCTGAGTTACAGTTACCAAATTCAGAATCCAGCATTTAGAAAATATAATCAAGAATTCAAGCTTATAAAAATAAATCTCAAATAGCAAAACAATGTAGGTATTATAAATATAACCCTGCATGTTGGTGAATGATGAGAATATTGGCATTTGAGTTAACTTATTCAATATGAAGGTATTCACAATCTGATTGTACTGTAAAGACCCAGTTTCTCTTCATGTGTAATCTATTCATTGAGAGTCAAGGACACATGGATACACTGTTCCTTGCATTCACATCTCTCTTTTTCAAAATTTCCCACAAGCCCTCAAATTGTTATAAGGGGTCCATGAGTATTTAGAAATAATGGAATTTGCTTTAGTTTTGAAAATGCTGCATGATTTCCGTTGGATACTTTGAACCCCACCATTGTAGCTGGTGATTCCACCCTTGTATGGTCAGATCATCACTTTTAATGGGCCAAGGTCAGGCCATTGTAGAATGCTGTTGGAAGCCATAAAACCCTGTTCTCCACATACATTCCACATAGGAAGACTTGAGGCACATGGATCTAAGAAGTATTTTCCTTAGAATTGTTTGTTGAAGCCAAAGAACCTCTTGCTGTTCCCCAGTTTTCCTTGCAGCAAGAGCCAGGGCACATCACATTCTACAAGCTGCCTCAGTACAGGTATCATTTTGGCCTGCCACAACTCTGCTATTGTACAACATACTACCAGGGCACCTGGAATTTGGCTTATGAAGAAAACACTCTGAAAAAGAAAATGCACTAGGGCTGGTGTTCATGAGTCAACATCCTTCTGCCCTGATTCAGAGTTGCCATGGGCTCTGATTCTTGTTTGCCACTGTTATCCTTCATACCTAGAAAATCCTCAGACTGGCTGGCTGTGTTGGACAGATTCTTCCTCTCAAACCGAGCTTTGCTGAGGACCCTGTTGGGAGCAGATCCTGTTCAGCAGTAGGGAAAACCTTAATGAATAATCCATTAGGTTTCAGCTGGGTATTGATTTCTAAAAGGCTACACCACTTCCTTTAGATAGTAAGAATGTGAATAAGTGATTAAATCTAATGCAACACTTGGTTGCTTGTACATGTTTATAAATGAACCATTATGCTACAAATTGCCTTGAAAACACCATGGCGCCAGGTCAGGGTGTTCGTATCTCTGTGGAAGCTGTCACCAATTACGTGTACAGATTACAGACTGAACAAAGGTCACTCCTGCTCAACAATTCTGCCAGATTACTGTCAGGCAGGAGAGCTACTTTCAAATGTAGGCTAGTTGAAGAAAAGGACATTCTCTCAGGGATTCATCTCTGAGGTGGGAACTATTTGCATTAACTTATTTATTTATTCATGGCTTTTCCAAAGTGCTGAGAGAGTGATTGAAATTTTCCTTCTCAAGAATGCATGGATTTAGTTTTATTAGTCATTATCTGCACCTCAATTTTTAGTTGGAATAACCCCGACACTCTTGCTAACTTGGTCTCAGGAAATAGGCTTTGGAGTTAGTTAATCTGACAAAGGCAATTAACTACCTTTGAGGCTTTTGGAGGCTTAGGCAGCCAGTGATGGTCAGGACACCAATTCTCACTACAGTATCTCTGCTGATATCACCTCTACCTTCAGTGATGATGAAATTGTATTTATAGCTCTTTATAAATTAAGGTATTTGTTAAAAATCAACTTGGATGAGAAAGCCATTATCCAGGGGAACAAACACTGAGGAAAAATAATAACAGAAGCAGAGAGCTGTCTCTTAAGGTCAGAATGGAAGTCGATGCTCAGTTCCAGATGAAGATGGTAAGAATTTGTTTGGTTGTAGAGGACAGAAGATATATTGTCATAGGCAATGCCAGAACATTGAGCTTAGATATGGAGGCCTCTTTGGCAACCCTGAGAGAAAGAATGAGGCCAGATTCTGAACAGATAAAGAACCTTGTACTTCCAAAGAAAGAATTAGCCAATTCAGGCAAAACACAGTTTGGGCTAAGAGGGCAAGTTCTCAATAGCCTTGAATGGATTGGAGGAGTCTGGCATAGCTAGGACATAAATATCTTATAAGACTCAGGAAGAAGTGACCCTTAAAGGTGAAGACAAAACCTACAGAATCTACAAAATCCCTGCAGTCAGAAAATGCTGAGATCTGTAAGTACGTTGCCTACTTTTATTACAAACACAAGAAGTAGGGTTCCAAAGTTTCTTTATTTTCTTTTGGTGACCTGTGTGCTATGGTTCCTGGATTCTTCTTTATGAGTACTGCTGTGCTGTGTGTATTTATAGTGAGATTAACTGAGCATGGAAAGAGGGGGCGGGGTTTGTTAAAGGAAAACTCTTATATTCTTTCTTTTGTTCTGAAAGTTTTTGAGCAAAAGAAAGCTAGGACATTTTCAAAATGGCCCTAAGGCTGGATGGGTAATTTTGGTGCTTGTCTGAGTAGTGGCTGGCTTCATAAGCATGAGTAAGAGCCTCCTCTTCATTGAAGATGGCAAGAACATCTAAGCGTCTATGAGCTTCTGAGGCATAGGACAAGTATGTCTGTACCCCATGGGTTTTGTGACACCCCTAAAAGGAAAGGCAATGACTCGAATTTCTCTAATGTGCTTCAGATCAAGCTTCTGAATTACTTCCCAATTTCTTGAGCCTAGTATCTGAGGTTTGGAAGTTTCAAGTCCCGTCCCTGTGTGACTCTGAGGATTGTGTAAATACTTGCTTATTCATGAGGTGATATACTCAGCACATCCTTGAATCAGAAGATACTTTGTCATTATGAAAGTGTGTCATCATTGATTGAAACCTAAAGTCAGATGAAGCATCAACACAAAGGCATTCTACATCTATTTCATTATTACAAAGTAAGGGTAATTCTGATTTACAATTTAGTTTTTGAGAAGAATAAATTTGAGTTTTGAATTTAGTGTCATCCACAGTCTGCACTGAGTTAGGTTTGCCTCATGTTTTAGTGCTCAGAAAAAAATTCCAAATGGCCTCATGACTCATGACCTCTTTCTTTTACTATTTTCTTTCTCTCTCTCTCTCTCTCTCTCTCTCTCTCTCTCTCTCTCTCTCTCTCTCTCTCCCTCTCTCCCTCCCTCCCTCCCTCCCTCCCTCTCTCTCTCTCTCTCTCTCTCTTTCTTTCTTTCTTTCCACTTTTGTTTCATTTCTTTGTTTCTCCTTTATTTTGTTCTCTCTTTGCAGTTAAATGGATCTATAAGGAGAGAGGCTCAACAAGTAGGACTTCAAGATATTACTATTTCTTTCTTTCTTTTCTTTCTTTTTTCTTGGTTTTCAGAGACAGGGTATTTCTGTGTAGCCTTGGAGCCTATCCTGGCACTCTCTCTGTAGACCAGGCTGGCCTCGAACTCATGGAGATCTGCCTGCCTCTGCCTCCCTAGTGATATTACTATTTCTTGTCTCCCTTGGGTTCTCCAGTTTGGCATGGAGATACTGGTACTTAATGCTCTGTAGATTAGAGAAATTCAACCTATATCTGTTTTCTAGAGGAGGAAACAACTTTGGAGAGGAGGTGGCTCCTATTTCTCAGAAGTCCTCATGATCATGGGATACAGGAAGTGCAGGTAGATATTGGAGGAAGACTGAAAGAGAAGGAAATATTCCTGCAAGGGCATGAGTGTTAAACAACCCAGAGACAAATAAAACATGTAGAAGCTTCTGAAATTATTCAGGAGAGAGTTTTGGAGGCCCTACTTAGAAGACATGGAGTAAAGATGAAAACAGAAGAAATACTTGAGAAGTGTATTAAAGGCAGCTTTCTGACAGTAATGCCTTTTAAAAGTTGTATTTTATCTTCTTTTTTTGTGGGACATCCTTGACTATGATAGTGAGAGGGTTCCAGATGGATGCCTAAGAATGAAGGCAACCCCCTTCTAGTCACACAGCTTGTAGGTCACAATCTTATCTCTACTGCTACCAGCACAATTATTTCTCCCAGATGTTCATATTCATCTGTCTTCTCCCATGATCTCTTCAGTTCCACATTCCCCAGTAAGTCTTATGTCCCAGTTTGAACCATCAAACTATATAAACAGTTGTGTCTCACTGGTGTGATTAATTTCTGTTTTTTCCCCCTCTTTTTGTTTGGCATTTGAATCAACTCCTCTCCTCCTAGGAGTTACAGCATAGCTAGAAAACAAATGAAACTTGTATTTATTACAACTCACTCTACATAAATCATCTTGCCCTTGGTGAATAGATAGGCAGTTATTTGTGAAGCTGTAAATGGAATGTGCTCAGCATATACAGGAGCAGATACCAATGAGTATGGAATCAAAGTAACATTTCATAAAAGCTTGTTCTAACAAAGCTTAATGCCCCCTCCCCAATTGCTTCAAAATCATGTGGAGCTAATTATGAGCATTCAACTTGTCGAGGAGTGAGGAAGGATAGCTTCAGATAGCTTCAACAGACTGAATGTGAACCTACCATCTGTGGGAAGGAAGTTCAGGGGACCTTGAGCGTATTCCTCAGGACCAAGGGAAATGTGCTGATCTTCATACTGGGCTGAACTTGAGTGGAGAAAAGGAGGGGAAACGTCTCTGGATGGAACCATTTCCATTAGGAACCCCTAGGAGGTTTCCATTAGGACATGGCCATGTCCCCCAGGAATCTGAGAATAAACTCAAGAGCCAAGCCCAGAAATATGCATATTAAGTAGACAGAGTTTATGGCTGACTATGACATTCAGTCAAAGGAGTCCAACGTCTTTCTTCCCCAGAATTCCTTCCATACCAACTTGATCTCAGATTTAGACATTTCTTCTCTGTGGGAGAAGGTTTAGGTGAGATCTCCCAGTGGCAAATAAATCCCTATTAAGAGTTGTTAAGTTACATAGCAAGTTAATGGTTTTATATAAATAGATTATATTTATATTTTGGCATTTTAAGTCCCCTTCCGTTAAAATATCTGTGATCCCAACTTAGCCTTGTTCATTGGATGGTGGGATATTGATCCCACAGGCAAGTGTCTGTTAGAGAAAGTTATTAGAGTTCACTTTGGAGTGGGAGCTGTTTTGTATCTGTTCTATAGAGTATTTGGTAATAAAAATAGCATTACTTTTTATTTCAATTTAATAAAAATATAACTAAATCATTTGCCACACCGCCTCTTACCTCTTAACCTTTTCAACCCTCTGCCATCCCAAATTCACAGCCTCCTCTTTAGCCATTGCTGTTACAGTGTGCATATAGATGAATAAACATACAAATGCAGCTTGTTGAGTCTGTTTAGTGTTTTGTGCATGTATGTTTCTAGGGCCGATTGCTTGGTAAGAGATAAGCAATCAGGGTACTCATCCTTGGGGGAGATTAAATAACCTGATGGCATTTATAATTAAAATATCAGTAACACGAGCACTTTATTACAAACTTGGTAGTTTTCTATTCGCAAATATTTATGTTGTACACTTTTATAATTGTATAAGAACATATGCTGTATGCTGATGCACATATTCAAACTAAGTCAGGAAATATGTTGGAAAATAGTCATGTTTGCTAATAAATTTTAGTTTGGTTAAAAAAAAATTCTGGAGCCTGCCTGCTAGCAAAAACAAAAGCAACAAAGAATTGTGTGCCCTGCCTCTTAACTCCACGATCTATGCTGGTATCATAAAATTGGTCAAGGTGAGAGAAACTACACATGACAATTGGCCAACAATACAAATACAAATATTAGGTTTTTGTTGTTGTTGTTGTTTTGGAGTTATGGCTCTGACATGTTCAGCACATCTTGACAGCATGGCAGATACATAACACTACCTAACGAATTGATATACTCTGATTTGGGGACCATTTACAAGAAAAATTGTCTCCCTTGATGACCAGAAAAGACTGAATTTTTAGTGCCATACTTTAGAATAGTTTATAATGATAAACTGTAGAACCAGCTTGGGAAACAGATGACAGGAATCTGAACTGCAATTTGCTAACAGCTTCTAAAGCTGTGGAGTAATTGCTGAGGTTATTTTGATGGGTAAAATACATTTATTCAGAAGAATTAAAATTCAAACTCCCTTCCTCCCCAACAGCAGGATGATTAATGGCAGGGCCAGAAGGATCAGCAAATCCTTGGGAAACTCTGGAAATCATGAGTCCCCAAGCTGTCATTTGTTGAGCTTTAAGGTTTTAAAAGGGGAGAAACAATGACTAATGAAACAGTTGTTAATTCAAGCTGCATGCTTTATGAGTTGTACTGTATGACTTAAGAGAGTAACTCAAACCCAGGAGATCTGTCTCCTGTCTCCTGTGTCTCCAGAAAGTGATTTGAGTTTTCCTACTTGAAAATGCCAGAGTACTACAGTACTTCCCATATTTTATTGTGTTTATAGATTTACTATGGGTCTACAGCCATACCACCCTGAATGTGCTGGATCTTATCTGATCTCAGAAGCTAAGCTGTGTTGGGCCTGGTTAGTACTTGAATAGGAGACATATTTACCGGGAAAGCTTGTTGAGGGCTTATTTCTAGGTAGGGAAGTTGGTGACAACACTGAATAGAAAGGACCTAAATGTCCTTCAGAAGAAGCAGGTATGGAGATATCCCATGCTTCTCTTCCACTCTCCATGTTCATCTAAATAGAAATAATAATGAACATAACGATTGAAAATAGTTGCCTTTCAATACAATTCCTTTCAGTTTAAGTTTCTTTAGTGGTTGTGACAAATTCCTCATCAGTCACTGCTTTTTATATTTAAACCTGCTTTGTTATTTATATATTTATACATTTTGTTTTGATTTTCTCCTTCCCTAACTCCTTAATTCAGATCTCTGTAATTCAGTGGAACTTCCAGTAGAGGTCATTGCCTTGTTATAGAAATTTCTTTTCTTTCCTTTGCTAAGAGAGGGCTCTGTGGCTGTAGTTACTGTACTGTGGAGGGGGTAGTGTCAAGAGACAAGTCATCTCCAGCTGCACTGGTTTGTACACTTCAGAGTCTTCATTATAAAGTAGGAGGTCTCTTACTTTCTTCCAATGAGTTAATCCTTCAGCTTTTCAATTATTCAAATACAGTAGGCATTTCCACCCACCTGGAATGAATGACATGCTACTAAGCATGGATGATGTGCTGCTAAGATGAGGTGTGGCATATTAGCATGCTAGAGGACCATCAAAAAGTGCCACATGGATGGAGTGGATCAAACAGTGGATATTGCTTTTGTACAATTATAGAGTCTAAAAGATTAAGACATGAGCAAGTTAGATGAATTCAGAGACCCTAGGGAAGCTTTTACTCCAGGCCTACTTTGGATTATATTTGCTGTTTTCTCTGTTTTCACATAGCCTTTCCTCCTGATGGGGCCTTAATGTCATCCAGTTAGTGGATTATGGCCTACTCTAAAACATCACTTCTGTTTATTTTTTTTTGGAAGACCCAATCGTCAAATACAATTATATTTAAGGTATAGAGGGTTAGGCCTCCCACTAACGAATTTTTAGGGGACAGAATAGAGCCCATAGCATATAATCAGCAAATTGTATATCAAAACTTTGTTGATGAATTTACCCAATATATAACACAACTTCGATGATGAGGTTAGCTATAACTTGTAAATAAGAGCAAATATTTTACCTTTATCTCCATGAACTGAAATCAAGTAAAATGGAGTTCAAACAAAAATGAATTTCTTTCACTTAGGCAATTGTTGTTTCTAGCCTGGGCTGATCTCAGAGCAAAAATATACAGGAAGAAGTGTCTGCAGTAGCAGGCATATGAAAATTTTCCTCTTCTGCTCTAGACTATGGTATTTTCCTTTATTTTTCCTCCCACACCATGTGTTCTGTCAGGTTTGCTGAGTTTGCCTTTTCCTTGAAATATTTCTGGGTCACATGAACTGAAAGTTTCTGTTCTCTGAGTTCATTAACTGATTCCAAAAAATGTGTACCAAAGCACCCAGTATATTTGGAATGCCCTGGGAATACCTATTGTGATATATATATATATATATATATATATATTATATATATATATATATATATATATATATGTCAGTCCTTTCTCTCTGTTGACTTAGTATGGTGGAATAGAAATGATGGTCAGCAATGTGTGGCCTCATTCTTTTGCAGAACAGCTTGTGGAGTGATTCCCTGGAGAATCAGAGGGTGTTTGATTTCTTGTTCATTTGGCATTTTTGCACATGTGCTGCTAACTCTCTTTCATGAATTATTGAACTGTCATCTCTTCATGTCTCATGAAGCAGTGCCTGTTGTATGGATGCTGTCCGTCCTTTCCAGACATGTGTTTGGGGGCTGTTTTCTAAGGTGGGGCTCCATGTATAAATTGCCCATGGTACAACAGGGCTCACACAGCCCTATCCTAGTGGGTTCCCGTGACAACAGAAAGATCTGCAAATGGCTGAATTCAAGTTATAGCCTTCAGAAACACACAAAATTTGCTTGTTGTTTTAAAATGCAGTGAATAAGCAATGGAGTATATGTTTCAAATTAACATTTTATTTCCCTCTTTCAGATGTTGAGGATTTTTATACTGATTTTCTTCCAACTCTTCTAGCCTGTTTGATTCCACCATTAATTGATGCTACAATGGTCCCTTACAAAGGAGTCCTTCCTAGGTTTGCTTGGGTCTGTTCTAAATGTAAAATATTCATTAGTTTATGCCAGAAGGCTACCTAATAGTCTAAGAGCTTTTCTTTAATCTGATTATAAGATATTGCAGTATTACATTTTTCCTTGAGAATTCTGATAGCTATATTAACAAACTTCAGTTTGCTTTAGTGGTTGAAGAGTCTTTCAATTTGATCCAAAATCAATACCGCCCTCACAGTGAAGAACCATGAATATTATAAGATCTCATCTCAGTTTTGTCATTTGAGGAAATTACTATTTAACTAAACATTGAAGTGGCTAAATAAATATATAAGGCCTTTGTTTTCTGTTGTTGACTTAATTTGCTTTTTAGAGTAGCTGTCAAATCTTGAATGAAGACTAATGAAAAGAGAGACTTGTAGGCTCCTCTCCATCAACATTCATCTGTTCACCTTCATAGCTGGCTGTCTTCCTTTTCTTAACTGACTCCCACTGAGGTAAATGGGCTTATTTTCCTGCTCCGATTCTTTTCATTGGGTCCTCTCAGCTTTGAGATGATGTGACAAAGTGAATGTTATATCTGAGAGCAGCTGTCAAAAGCGCCATTGCTGGGAAATCAAACTTGAATATAGTACAAGCAAAACAGAATTGTCCAATCAGTTCGAGGTATTCTTTCCTTTAGAGCTGTTTAACATTGCATTCAATGTTTGTGCAAACCAACTCTTGCACATGCTCCTTAAACTAAAGTATTAGAAACTTGAGGGACTCTAGTCACCAGAACAAGGAAGCTGCTTCTCTGGAGTCTCTCTCTGCATGGCTCATGTTGGGCTCCTTGTGTCCCAGCAGTTTTTGTCATTTACACAAGGATAAAAATGAGTACTCTGTGTAGGAGCTGCTTATGCGGTCTATTTGCCAGTTTAACACAAACTGCATCTTGTCTCCTCAGGGAGAACACATTCTCTGTTTCCTTTAATCTTTTTTTTAATAAGAGATGACAGTATATATTAAGGGAGGGCAAGAATAAATTATTGGGTTTAAGTGTTAATGATCATCTAATAATAAGATGTGATAGGATTATATTAGAATTGCAGAATTGGGCTATTTATTAAGAGTGGCATGCTATCAAATTATAAGCCCCAGAGGACATAGTGATAATTATAGTCATCTAGATATGAAAGAAGTTAAAATCCTTTTGAAAGTCTATTTTATTATTTTGCTGTAAGTTATAGCCAAATAAGGTTAACTTAGAAAATGTCTGCTATGTGAGAAAAATAAAGTTTATTAGCATTTAATTGAGACCCCATCTTCTAATAATTTCTGGTAACTTTTAGAAGAATTTCACATTTGATGTCTTAGTTATATATAAAATGCTAAAGTCTGGTTGGTAACAAAAACTAATATGCTTTTAAAGTGGTGAATTCTTTGGTGTAGAAGATTATCAACTGCAATTATAGTTCCTTTCCTAAAAGCTCACTACAAAGCATGTTGTGAAAGAGGTTCTCTAAAGAAGTTTGTATTTAGTGTGTTATGAGCAGGGTGATGAGCAAACTGAATATTGGAACTCAAAAGTGAGAATTCAAATCTTACCTGAACCTTTTAGCTGACTCCCTATAGAAGTTCCTTTACCAATAGAAACAATCACTTGGATGATCATATTAAGTAGCTTACTTTCTTTGAGCCTTTTTAATGACCTTGGTGTACTTCATTGCTTTTGTCACCTCCAATTTTTCTCAGTCTCTCATTGCTCCAATGTTTTCAATTTTTCCTTTTTTGGTTTCTTTATCAGAGTGCCTCTTTCCTTCCTTAAAAAATTCTCAAGACATATTCAGCCCTAATTAGTCTAATTTGCTTGTAATCTTTCCAACTCATTGCATCTTGGCATTAGTTCCTACCATTGAAGCAAAATTATTCTTAATTACTAAGTGCAGAAGTCATTTGTCTTCCTGTCATTGTCTTTGTAAATATGTGGATCTGATGTAGTGAATACCTGTTTTTGGTGAAATGCTGTTGGATTCTGCTCTGTAATATTCCTTATTAGGGATATGCCATGTCTTACTTTAGATTTCAGGGTGATACTTCCTTAGACACAATTCTAGGACCACAGAGAAATGCCTACAATGTACACAAGCATTTATGTATATCTTCCAAATTTACCATTATTATTTTGCTAGTCTGTTTTTTCCTTTTATTGAAAATAGATTTTTTAAACATACTATATATTTGTTTTGGTTTCCCCTACCCTCTACTCCTCCCAGTTCCTCTTCACATCCCCTTCTGTCTGATCCATTCCCTTTCTTTCTCTACTTAGAAAATAAACACACATCTGAGGGATAATAATGTTATCTAATCTAATATGACAAAACAAACGAACACATTGGAATTAAACAAAACAAACAAACAGAAAGAAAAGAACCCAAGAAAAGACATAAGAAACAGAGACCCACTCATTCATACATCCAGGATTGCCCTCCCGCCAAATACTAACTGAAAACCATAATATATATGCAAAGGAACTGGTGCAGACCTGTGCAGGCTCTGTGCCTGGTGCCTTGTGAATTCATATGAGCTTTCATCATACTGATTTAGAGGGTCTTGTTTTCTTGGAGTCTTCCGTTTTGCTCTTATGGTCTTTCTGACCCTTCTTCCACAGTCTTCCATGATCTCTGAGGGGACTGATTGACGGAGACAATCCATTTAAGGCTGAATGTTCAAGGGTCTCTCATTCTCTACATAATATCTGACTGTGGGTCTTTGTATTTGTTCCCATCTGAGGCAGGAGGAAGCTTCTGTGATGATGACTGAGCAAGCTGAATGTCATTAGGAGTCATTTTATTGCTCTTTTCCCTACAGTGACAGCTTTGCTTCCCTCTTGGGTAAAATATATTATTTGAATCAAAGATTACAAGGCCATGTTTGGTGGTCATAAGAACAAAGTACCAAACCTACCGCTGAGATGGTGCAGGGCATCATTCCTTAGGACTATGGGCAAATGCTGTATGTGTTTCAGGATGGAAGAAGTACTAGTTACATATCAGTTATTCTATCTTATGAGAGTATAATGTTATAATTGTTAAATACTGAAAAAACCACAGAAATCATATTTGAGTGTGCTGATGGGAGAGTAAACACTGACTGACATTTTTGTAGGGTTGAAAAATCTACAGTCTTATTTTTATGATCATGGTGGAATATGCTTAAAGTGCTTTCCAAAGTCTTTGGGACTCTTAGAATATGACACATGGTTTTAAAATAGGAATCATTTAATGTGGCTTTCCTGAATCTTGGGTCTGGATGTGAACTTACAATAGTGTCAGATGGCTGAAGAGACTAGATTTTTGGAAGGTCCTATCTCACAAGACCCTGAAGAGAATCCTAAGAGAAGTGGTATAAAAGAATACAGAAAGATGTTCATCACTGTCCTGTCTAGTCTTGAAAGGGTATCTAAAGACATTGTATCTCTAAGGCTTGGCATGGGAAAGATCTGTGGAGAATCCCTGGAATGATGTATCTCAAGCTAAAAGGTCTTTGTGGAGCATCAATAAAGAGAAAGTAAAGAAAGAGACAAGATTCTTAAAGGAAGAATGCATGAAAAGAGACTACAATGAACCTCTCAGAAAAGGTGCTTCAGCATGGGTGACTCTGGTAGGTCTGAGGAAGTGAAGTTTTGAAATAAATGTCATTGAAAAACTTATTGCATATATCGACACCAAATTTTTATTCACAGCTGATTAACATACCAAAATAAGACTTTATTACTCAAGATGACAGAAAATTGATGGAATTGGGCCAAGTTATCACTAAAGAAACTTAGATCTAATGCAGAAAATGATCCCACCAGAGAACACCTGGAGTCAGTGATAGGAAAAATACCTGGTAAATATTTAATCCTTAAAATCCTTAGATGCCCAAGTGAACCCATCTTGACTCTTTAAAAATGACATTTGTATTTATTATTGACTATAATACTAGCTGCATAGCATCTTTTCCCTATCCAAAATAATACTATTTTGATTTTAGGAGATTTGGGCCTTAAGTAGTAGACTTAGGTGGTCTATAGACATATAAATATTAATGCATTTGACATTTCCATTTATCATTTAAAAGTGGGATAAATGGAAATGTTAGCTTTGAGAAAACCATACAAGTAGAGAAATCAAACATATAACATTAACATAAATACTGCATTGCAATGCCTGGGACCTCAAGAAAATAGGGATGTAGAGACTTTATTTAGAGGCATAAACTATTCAGCTGACCTTCATTTTCAAGCATCTGTCATTTTTACTGCTCTCAGTGAGGTAAAGAACCAACAGCTTGAATTATGGATCCCTGCTACTTGCACTACCAAGTGTCTCCACCGATTGATCAGTTTTGTGAGGTGGAAATTAATTGAACAAGGCTTCTCTTTAGGATGTTCCTTTAAGTTGGTATCTGCTTATGTGGGTACTGGCTTTGCTTGAGATCTTGTAACATCTTTGTTTTCAATGATATTTTTGGATATAGAGAAATGTCATTGTCAATTCATATTTGGAGTGGCTAGGGCTCTGGAGAGAAATCTTTGGAAATTTGTCCTTGACCTCTTAGGTGAATTTCTTTTCCTCTATTTTACTATCCAAATGGGGGAATACAATGGGTCTGTACCTGCCTTTTAAAGCTTTCCTGAAACTCCTATGTTATATCTACAATGAGCCCTCTTCTGAATATACTGTAATCAGACAGATTTACCATTTGTCACCTACAAGCTATAAAATATTGGGAAAATTTTTCTCAGAATTTTGAGTGAATCCTGGTATTAGTTAATAATAGTGGGCCAAAGTCATTTTCTTTGTTTTGATAAGTGTATCCTGGAGGTATGGTAATAATAATGGAGAAAGATTTTGCAAGGGTTATAGAAACTCTGTCTGATCTCTGTAACTGTGCTCAAAATAAATCTAAAATTTCTACAAATAAGAACTTCAAAAAAAACCTTTTAAGGAGGTTTCCAGTCAGTTAAGCTATCAAATAAGTATGAGGAAAATGAATATAATTTAAGGGTACACCCATGCATCGATCAGGATTTCCTGAGTATCTGTAATGGTGTTCAAGTAGCATGCTAACTAGTAAGATGCTGGCGGACAAACAAAAGCTTCCAGTCTCACAACATTGAAACTCTGGTGTAAGAACTAGAGGGGAAAAGGAAATGAAAAACAAAAGACATAGCATGGCAAAAGTGCTGTGGAGGAAAACAAGGCAGGATTGGGATGTCTCTGGGTCAGTTGTTATAAGGAAGATTGTATAGGTTTAATTAAATAGAAATTTCCTAATGACATGAGAGAAGTCTGTAGAACCCTGCAGCTATTTGGGGAAAAATAATCCCAGGCAAGAAGAACAGTTAGTACAGTTCTTCTAACAAGAACTGTTAGATTAGTTAGCAGCTGTGTCTGGAGTATTCAAGAAGGAGCATAAGCCAATGTGGCTAAGAAGAATGAGAAAGACATATGTAGAAAAGATGAAGTTGTGGAGACAATGGTGAAAGAAATTCACTTAGAATCTCATGACTCTCTATAAGAATTTTGACTTCCATACTGAATTAGAAGTCCTTGACACAATACTGAAGGATGATTCATAGGAAGGAAAATAGGTAAATTCGACTTTATCAAAATTAAGAACTTTCGACTCTAAAAGACAAGTTAATAGAGTGCTATAAGGACTCAATAAGGGAACATAGATTTGCAAATCATATATGTAATAGTGAATTTGTACTCATAATATATAATGAACTCTAGAATTTCAATAATAACAAAATAAACTACACAGCAAAATCTAACACTTCAGCAGATGCCACTACATAACCATCAGAGTGCATCAAACTGAAAAAGACTGACCATAGTGTTGATGAAAACCTTGTACAGTTGGAGTTATCATACACCTTCTGAGACTGTAAAGGAGAACAAACAGGAAGGGCTATAAACAGGAACAAGAAACACTAAAGAGCATTAGAAAAACCATATAGAAACCTGCTACTGTAGGAGATTCCTTAAATATATAGATATATGAAAGGAATCTAAAAGGAGTCACCAATTAATAAAGGAGACAGTGACCCATACTAGACATCTTATACCATCAAATAAAACACTCCAGTGCCAGGAACAGGTTATATCTTATTGAGTCATTGGCCCAAGAGATCCCATGGGATCTCCCAAACATCACAGACTATTGCTACAGCTATTGGTTGCTTTCCACAATCTTATTGTAAGGCCCTATTGCTTAAGACAATACTTACTTATGTCATCAAACCACAGAGAAGTCAAACTGGTGCCTAACTAGAAGCTTCTCCCCTACTGAAAGGTACTCTTCATACTACTGGAGGAGCAAGTTATCATCAATATCACCTAGCTACAAACTATGTGACCAACAACAGTGACCTGCTTGAAAGGTATATTAGTGCTATAGTGGCACAAACATTATGGGAGTTACCAATCACTATCTGGTTGAATTTAAGGCCCATTCCATGAGATGGAATACTCAACACCACTAGAGGCTGAGAATCTGATACCAGATAGCTTACGGACCTAAAGGAAAACCTAATGCTATAATTCTGTTAAGGTCCATAGCAATGAAGTAACTCCTAATGATATACTGTTATATCCACAGATCAGTGCCTTACTCAACCCTCACCAGAAAAAAACTTCTTCTTGCAGTAGATTGGAACTAATGTAGAGACCTACAACATGACAATGTTCAGAGAGTGAGAGACTTTGGAGCACCCAGTTCTAAATGGAATGTCTTCATCAAAGCCCTCCTTTCAAGGCTCAGGGATCTACATGAAGAGGAAGTACAAAGACTGTAAGAGGCAGAGGTAATGGATGACTCAAAGGAAAACACTCCAGACACAGCAAGACTGATGCTCATGTGAACTCACAGAGACTGTGCAAGCACAGTCAAGACCTGTGTGTTTCAAGCCAGATGTAGTGAGTCCTCGCACTGAAAGGGGGAAGTAGGCACAGGATCCCACCCTTAATCAAGAAGCTATCTGTAATTCATACTGACTAACAAAGGGAAAATCAGTTTCCTCCAATGGAGCTTTACTGGGTACATCCAGGGCAGACCTCACGTCCAGAGTACTTGGCCAACAGAAAATGAACTCAATAGTATTTTTGTGGACCTTTTGTTTTGGCATTTTTATTTTACTTGTTTTGATTTTCAATTTTGTGTGTTTTTGTAGTGTTTCTGCTTCTTTTTTATTTTTTGTTTTTAAAGAGAGAGAAAAGTAAGGAGGGAGAGAGACCATACAGTTGGGTGGGTATGGCAGTAAGGATGATCAGGGAAGGATAGAAGGAGGGAAAACATGATCAAAATACATTGTATGCAAAGTTTTTAATTAGAAAATAATTAATAGAAAAATTTGTTGTCTCTGCTCAGACAAGACAAGATGTAAAGAAGATTCAGCAAGCCCAATCCAATGAAGCAGAGATTGGCAGAGCTACTTGGAAGAGGCAAAGACAAACTGAAACACCTGGAAAGGATACTCTCCAATCTGTTGAGCTGCTTGCAGACTGTGCAGCACATTCCAGGTTCCTAGCTTTGGTGAACTTTCACCCATGCCAGGGTGGGCTTTGGTGATGCAACTGTCTGTCTGTCATTTCTGCTCCTGTAAATAACCCCTCATCCTTATTCTTGTTTGTTCACCAAGTTGGACTTTGGTGGTGTCTGTACTTTGGTCTGGCCTTTTGTTCCCTGTCTGGGGTGAGTAGAAGTTTGTTCATGCCACTCCAGAAATAGTGTCCAGTAACAACTTTAGAGCCACAAAGTTGTTTCTAGAGACAAAGAAGAATGATGTTTGGAACAGAATTGAATAAGGGCTGTTGAGGCAATTATGTAGACTCTATTTTCCTTCTTTTTTCATTGCTGCAGTTTCTATTTTTCTGAGAAATAGAGAAAACACCACACTTCATTAAATTCTTGGTAATTAGCTCTTAAGCAGGTTTAAATGACATACTGTTAATCTCCCTTAGGCACTTTTGCCACTGTCCACCTTTGGTACCTTTAACATAACATTTTTTTAAAGTCAGGTTCTAATCTCCTTTTGTGGAGGTAACTGGGGTTCTATTCAGAATTGAGTTTGCAGTATTCATCTCATTTTCTCAGATAAACATTTCTCCTCAGGCATAAGCCAGTCACTAGGAGATTTTACTGATTGCCTCCCAGTCACAGCTGTTGAACACATAACAGGGCTACACAGAGCTAGCCTGGTTTCTGAAAGGCAAAATCAGAGAGAATAGAATTTGCTAAAGGTGGGATAGTGCTGGATTTGTGCAACAAAAACTTGGCTACTTGTCAATTTATGATTGGTAGATGGGAGGAAAATGGAATTGTAGCTTTGTAGGGTTTTTTCCACATTATTGGATACTTAATTCTTAAAACCTTCAACAACAGACTCCTCTGGTTCAGTTGTTTCTCTAGCTCTTTATTTCAGAATCCTTTTGTATGTATGTATTCCTCTTTGTTTTACTATTACTTTCCTTTTGAATATAACTCTCTCTACAGTTTCTCTTGGAATGCTTCTCACATGTCTGCAGCATGCTGGTATGCCCTGGTGCCTAATGAGGTTTTCATTTGCATGTTTCACCTCCTGGGAGTCAGATGTCCCCTGTTCTCTCAGGGTGTTATGTAAACCTTTGATCACTCTGGGCCACCTCTGCTTACCGACAATAGATTGCAGGTTTTTTCTTTAAACTTCAATACTTTTTATATTTCCTTCATTTCCAAATCTTCTCACTCCATGGCATTCCAATTATATATTATAACTGTAGATCACTTCCTATGATGTCATTTCCCTCCAATTCAAAGTTTTTAGTATTACCTGTCCTGGCCCATATCTAGCTAGATTTCTATGTTTGCCGTATGCATTGGAAATATCATTTTATCAGTTTAAGAAAACTCTTGCCTTTTTTCTACTTCTTTTTCTTCTTCCCTCCCTCCCTCCCTCCCTCCTCCTCCTCCCTCCCTCCTCCCTCCTCCTCCCTCTCTTTCTATTTCTAACTGGATTGCTTATTCAAAAGTGATGAACTGTATTGGATTATTTTTCTTCATCATTGATAAGATCTTATTGCTCTATCCTCTATTTTTCATGTAGTAAATTTGATTTGAAAAAAACTGTTTAACCAACTTTGCATTCTTGTTTAACAGTCATGATTTGTTTCTGTCTGGCTTGTCTGCATTTTGCTTTATTTGAGCTGTGTTGTGAGTCTGTTCTCAGTTTGTCTATTTTCTAACTTTTTTGTGTGTTACTTATCTGCTTGTTTGCCCCTCATTCTTCACTTGCCTATTGTGGTATATAGTGAAGAAAGCCTTGTAAATGTCAGAAATCAGACTCTTAGGTTTCTATTTTTCAACAACTTATTTTACTATCTGGCTCTAGAGTTTTTCTTTGTGAGAGCATGAGAGCTTTCTATTTCTCCTTTGGGCAGTTTTTGAGAGTCAAAAAATTGTTTTTCTTTTAAGTTTGTATCTAAATTTCACTTTATTGGTCTATGGTATAAAGAATTTCTTTAAGAATTTTACTTTATAATTTTCCTCCATTTTTTTTACAAAGTAGTGATGTGTGCTTTATTCTTTTTCTTGATATGCCTCATCAGTTTAATCTGTTATTAGTTTTTTTTTAAGAGTACCAATACTCACTCTTGAAAGACTTCTCTATTATATCTTTGTTTTATATTACAACAGTATTAATTCTGTTTGTTAGCAGTACATTTTAAAGCTTTTGGCTTTTCATTATTTTCACATTACTGCACCTATCTGCTTATCATTTTTACCTTTACTTAATTTTTTTAAAAGCTATTGGCTTTTGTTTGCTCATTTTTCTTATTCTGTTTTCTCCTGGATACCCTACTTTCCCCAGTAGATTCCTTGTTATTTAGTTTTCACTTCCAAAATGATCTTTTCCTTTCTTTGTTTGGTTTTATTTTGTTTCCTATTTACAAAGTCCTACCTTTTCATATTCATGTTTCCCAGTGCTGTAGTGAGCTGGTCAACCTTACAAGTCATTTGTGTTTTTTTCTTTAGTATACATATTTTTTTCTCTAAAGATGAGATTGCTTCATTCATTTCAACATTCACATCTGTGTCAAACCATACCTAATTTTATATTCAAATAAACTTTTAATTTTAGAATTGTTTTGATTCATTAAAAAACATCAAAGACAGTACAGAAATGTTTGTGCATTTTATACCTGATTCCCTCATTCTTACTATCTTTCATTATTCTATATGGTATGACTTATGAACCAATAGTAAGCCATTGGCAGTAAAAACGCTATTTTATTTAGATTCATTTCATTTTTCCTAGTACTTTTCTTTCTAAGAATTCTATCTAGGATACCATACTACATCAAGTCAGCATATCTGTTTAGGCTCTTTTGGACTGAGACAGTTTCTCATTGTGATGGTAGTTTTCTGTGCCTATTTTTCTTGTTATTTAATTAAAACTAATTTGATTACTAATTACTAATGTGATTAACATCTACAATCATTATACCTCAAGGAAAGGAGATTATACTTGATATAACAAAATATTCTTCAAATACAGAATACACTAAAAAGGGGGGCATGGATGGATATTGTGTAATTCCATATAGTAATGGAAGTACCCTAAAACTGAAATAAGCTGTGCTTTGTTTTAATATTATTTATTTATTTAATGTGTTCATGTGTGAGTCTGCGTATGTGTATGTGCACCACGGGCATGCAGGAACCCACAGAGGTCAGAAGAGGGTATTGGGCCCCTTTGGAACTGGAGTTATAGGTGGTTGTGAACTACCATGTGGGTGCTAAGAACTGAACCCAGGTCCTCTGTAAGTGCTCTTAACCCCTGAGCCATCTTTCCAGCCCCTTGCTATCTTTACTTTTTTTTTTCTATGCTACAAACCAAACCTAGAATGTTGCATACACTAGACAAGTACTCTACTATTGAGGTCCATTTCCAGCTCTTCTCTGTCCATGAAAGTGTATGTTAAGCGAAATAGTGGTTTTCCTGGGCTGAAACAGATTAGGGTAGTGAGAGGCAGGGTGACTAAATGTAGCTTCTGGAATATGTGTGACATTCTGTTTCTTGTTTTCTCTGATATTTACATGACTTTATTTTGTTTTAAAAATTCATAAACTGATGCTAATAATAACATGTACATTTTACTATAGTATTCTCTGTAGAAACTTCCCAAGAGCATATTGTACTACTCTACAACAATATCTGTTGCCCAAATCAGTTAGGCTTTTCATACCATCTCCTCTGCTGTTTCACCAAAATGTGCACCTCCCTATATGTCCCACTTTCCATGTTTCCACAATATAGGGTGTTCATAAACAAGTGACTTAGGCACATGATCGCACATCAGAGAATGTTGGAGAATTTTAATAAAATATGGATTTTCACTCTTCGGCAGAACCCAGTAATCTATACTTTAATAAATTTCTCTGAATAAATTTCATAGACAGACAGGTTTGAGAACTTTCAGATCACATGACTCAAAAGTCCCAGAGACATTCATTAGGCAAAATGTTAATTTATAATTACATGATGAAAGTCAGTTTTTATAAAAATTCTGACCTTGGTTATTTATGCTTTTATACTGATTGGACTGAGTAGAATCCATACTAAGTAGATAAAACAGCTTGTTTTGATGGCATGATGCTAATGACTCAGAACCTTCTTTTAGAAAATTGTTCGAATTGCAATCAAATTAAATTGCAAAATCTCTTTAAACCATGGCTCCTACACATGTAATTGGAAGATAATACTTGTCACATATGGTTGTTTTAAGATTTAAATGCATGATATCATAAAGTACTTACTACAGTATAATGTCAGATGCAGAGTCAATTTGATAAATGAATTTCAAGGCTCTCTGCAAGAGGAAAAGTGTTGTTTTCTAGTATATTTGTTGTTTTGCTCTTTTAGTATAGGACTGTGATTGGAATTCCAAGGTGATACAATTCCTCACTGGCATTAGACCCAGTTTTTGGGTGGTATATTCCAGCAATGATAGTGGCTTTGCATACATCAGCTATGATCTCTTCAAGTTCCCAGTTTTTATTATTACTGTTCTTTTGTAAAAACACTGGCCAGAGTTTGGAGAGAATCTAGAGCAATCTGTGATCACCAGCAAACTGACCTTCTAAGTACAACATTAAATATCTTCAGTTTTCTTAGTATCATGATCTAGCCAATGAGCCAACCAACCACAGGTAATTGAACAAAAACTAGGTAATTGACATGAAAAGCTCTACTACCTCAGAAGACCAATTTGGTCACATCTCTTTAATTTTTCAGTTAATCAGTTTTGTACCCAACTTCCTTATGCATCAGGAATCTTCTTGGGATTTCTCTTATTCTCAGGCTGTCCAAGAAAATTAACATCTAATACAGTCCCATAGAAATTTCTATTTTCAAACCAATGAGAAAGAGTTATGGGTCTGATTACTCTATTTTCACATCTATCAGATCACATGATATGATTTTTGGGTTTTGCTGTTGGGTTTTTCTTTTTTTTTGTCAACTTGACATAAGTTATGGCTATTTGAGAAGAGGGAACCACAATTGACAAAAATGTCTCTATAAGATTAGTTTGTACTCAAGCCTGTGCAATATTTTCTTAATTAATGGTTGATATGAGTGAACTCTGGCCATAAAGAGTAGTATTACCTCTGGCCAGGTGGTCCTAATTTGTATGAAAAAGCAGGCTAAGGGAGCCATGAGAAGCAAGCCAGTAAGTAGCATTCCTCCACAGCTTCTGCTTCAATTCTTGCCTCCAGGATCCTGCCATGTGTTCTTGTTCTGACTTCCTTGGATGATGAACCGCAAACTGTAGGATGAAATAAACCCTTTTCTTTCCAAGTTACTTTCTGGTCATAGTGTTTTATCACATCAGACCTTAGCTACAAATGATTTAATTCTATTATGTCAGAGAAGTAGGATTGAGTCACCTGTGTTATGAGGTCAAGAGAACATTAAAAAAAAAAAAAAAACACTGTGTTTGTATTGTGTGTGTGTGTGTGTGTGTGTGGTGTAGGCTGGAAGTTAACATCAGAATGTCATTTTCAATGGTTTATTTTTGAGAAAGTGTCTCTCGTTGAACTGAGAGTCTGACTTTTCAGCTAGATTGGCTGTGCAATGAGCTCCCAGGTTCCATCTGTTTCTATCTACATATGTGCCTATCATATCAGCTTTTACATTCATGTTAGAGTTCAAATTCAAGTCTTCATACTTTCCCAGAAAGTACTTTATCTACTGCACCATTTCCCCAGTCCCACTGTGATTCTTTTAGTGCAGAGAATCTGTCAATGGTAGGGCTGGTTTATCTGAGTTTTAGTGTCCAAGTATTTTGGCTTCTTTATATGCTACTTTCCATAGTTCCAGGTAATTCCATGAGTTCTGAGGCAAAATTAGTCATGGAAAACCTCGTCTCATTTTTTTTTTTATGCGAACTACTGTCACCTTTTCCTGTGTATGAATCAGCTCTAATGCTAGGATTTGTAATAGCCCTTTCCTTTGTAGACTGTGCTACTTGTTTAGCTTTCTATAAGAGACAAAGTCCAATGGCTGTAAGAGTTCATCTGTGTACTTTCTGCCTTCATCTGCCTACAACCAGGGAACCCAAGGAGAACTGTCACCATGTTTCAGCACACTTAGTGCTTGTCTGCTCTGTGTCTATTTGCTGCTTGCTCCTAAATGTACCTGGAAACATGATAGACAGGGGAATTCTGGGAGGTTTCTCTTCTTTCCAGGTAAGCCACAATATTCTCAAGGATCATAGTTCTCTCTGTGGTAAAACAGACAGAATTCTACATTATCACTGCACTAATGCCTGGGATTTTAGGTTGAAATTATACCATCTGTGGGACAAAATCAGTATCATGTTTAGCTGGATAATCATGTGGTTTAGACTGGAGTGTATTAAATGCTTCTACACATGTTCTCTAAGGAATTTTTACATAGGTCTATGAAATAGAGACACAAACCAAACATTCTCTGAAAGTAGATAATAAATTTATTTTAAAACAATTCTTTGTTTTTATATATGTATGCACATATAAGCTTATGATTTGTTAAAGGCAGAAACAAAATTTCATACTAATGAGATAGATGGATGTGCCTTTTATTTTTACATAGAAGTTAAATCTTGGCTGGGTACTTGATACTGTAGAGTGTGTAGCGTCTTCAATGTTTTTCAGAGTTGATGAATATTTTGATTTTATAATTTTCATAAATATGTAGTACAAAATGACCACATCATATTTAGGACTGTTTTTTATAAATATTGTTAAGTTCTGTCCTAATTCCAAGCTAAAATTTATTTCTTGACTTTTAAAAAAGTAAAACTCAAATAAAGGATTCAAACAGTAGTTTTTATGATCAACCATTAAAATCCAATCCAATACAACCCAATCCAATGATATACAGAATTAAATACTTATTCAATGAATTCGGAGGAGTGACAGCTGCAAAAACTAAAAGCCTTTGTTTTTCATTCTTAGCTATGGAGAAATTCAAATTAAAACTGCTGTGAGCATCACCTCACTCCAGTTGTAATATTATCTCTCTCACACACACAAAGAAGGAACAAATGACAGCAAATGCTGACAATGGGGAACTGTGAACTCTTATTTAATTCTGGTGTAAATATAAATTAGTGCAGCCTGTGTGGAAATCAGCAAGGAGGTTCCTTACAAAACTCAAAATAGGACTAGAGCTTGACCCAGCTGAGGTACTCTTAAGCCCATACCCAGAGAACTAAATACCACAGAGATACTCGAACAGCTGTATTTATAGCTTCACTATCCACAACAGTCAAGTACTGAACCAACAGAGATGATTATCATCAGGTGAATGGGTAAAGAAAATGTGGAATATGTCTTCAGAGATGCCTCAGTGGTTAAGTACTTTCCAGGAAAACCTGAGAAGCAGAGTGTGCATCTCTTGAACCTGTGTAAGTGTGCATTGATTGTAGTGGCCCCTTGTGGGGACAGGGGCTCCTCAGAGCCAGCTGGCTAGTGAGACTAGCATGCTAGTGATGTTGTTTTTTTTTTGCATTTTTTTTATTAAATTATTAATATTTTCACATGTACTTTCCCTCTCCCTCTCCCTCCCCCACCCCCATTCCTTCTCCCCCACCTCCAACCTACCCCCCACCCCATCCACCCGCCACTCCCCAGGCAGGGTAGGGCCCCCAACCAGGGCTCCACCAAGTCCACCAAATCTTCCTGTGCTGGGCCTAGGCCCCTCCCCATGTGTTCAGAGACAGAGCGAATCCCTTCAAGTGGGATGGGCTCTCGAAGTCCCTCCCACCCACCAGGGCAAAACGCCAGTCCACCTCCAGAGGCTCCCAGGAGTGCAGGGGCCTCCCCATTGGCATCCATGATCAGGGGGCTGGATTAGAGATGGAAGAGTGATTGAGGATGATTCCCAACATTAGTATCAGGAGCTACCACATGCTCATGCATCCATACACATGTACACACTCAAATATGCAAACATGAATACACACATAAATGTGTGTCATATACTTGGAGAAATGGGAAAAGAAAATGTAGCCCATATACACAAAGGAATTTTATGGAGTCATAAAGAAAAATGCAATCATAGCCTTTGCTGTGAAAATGATAAAAGAAATCATTACCGTAAGTAAAATAAGCCACATTTAGTAAAACAAATACTACGTGTTCTCTCTCACATCTGGAATCTAGATTTATAGTTTAACATTTGGGGCTGGTGCAATAGCTCAGCAGGAAAAAGTGCTTGTGAACAAGCCGAGGAATGGAGCTTAGAAAGGAGAGAACAAGTTGTCCTTTGGTTTCCCGTATTTGCCATAGCACATGCTTACTCAAAAATCCAACTGTGCTCACAATACATAAACACACACACACACACACACACACACACACACACACACACACACACACACACACTTTAAAGAAATGAGATGACATGTGTTTATTTACATGTATATGTGAAGAGATCATGGAACTAGAAAGAGAACTATGAGAGGCGAGGAAGATCTGAGGCATAGTGTGAAATAGGGTAATAAAATACACATGACAAGACAGCAGAAGAGAAGAATAACTTACAGGAAGCAAAGGAACCAACTAGAGTAGGGAGGGGACATGGGAGAGAGTAGTGTGAGTATGAGTGATCAAAATGAGAACAAAATTCAATGACACATATATGAAGATACCATGATAAAATAATTACATTGTATGCCAACCTAAAAAGTAAAGAAAAAAGAAAAATATGACACACTGTAGAGTGATGTTTTAAGTATTGTTGCAAGAGAATTTAGGAATCAATGCTAGAAATAGTCTTTGTTTTCTGTAATTAATCTTGTGTGTTTCTATAAAAGCAGACATTTTTACAAGTACAGTAAGAACACCACAGTTTATAACTTACAGTACCAGCATATTTCAGGCAATGATTGTTTGGTAAGATGAAGACAGGTGTAGTCCAAAGTACTTACATGGCGTGTGCATAGCCAAGGATGTAGTGAAGTTGTACAATGCAGCACAGGCAAGTGTGTCACCAAGTTTGTCACAGGCCCCATCCCAGATCTGCTGAATTAGAGCTGAATGAATGTGGATCTGAATTAGAAGGTGGATCCCAACAGTCTTTCAATGGGCTCATGGGAGAGTGTGTTCTTTAGTTGTTTTATTTTTTTTTTTAATTTTGCAATTAGTGTTCTTGACAGAAACACAATTTCTAATTGTTTCTTCAGTGGGAGAAGAGAGGACATGTTCATCCTTGCTGCTGTCATCTAAGTGCCAGTAACTCTTCAAATACACACACACACACACACATACACACACACACACACACACACACCAACACACACACACACACACACACACACACACACTTCCTTTCGTATAAACAACAGTTTGTGGAAAACCAGTGTAAATTGGCTATTCCTGGATTTTTGTTATTTGTGCCTCCTGGCAGTTCCGAGTTAGAGGTTCTATGTGTCCTGTCTGAAACATGTAGGCGCATAAGAGACTGGGAGAGATCCAGGTTGTCCTGGCTTCTTCATCCCTTGGCATCTTCAGAGGCCTGTTTCTTTTGTCATGCATGAAGTATGCTTTCGTTGCAGCAGTCCTGGTAGGAATGGGGTTTCTCCCTCTGCCTTAAAGAAGTGGGAGTCACTGAAGCTATTACCAGGTTTCTATCAATCTGTGTTATTTGCTGTTGTAGTTTGTTTTTGTCTTAGATGTATTCTGGTTAAGAAAAAAATTAATGGAATTAGAAATGGAAATTGACCCAGATACAGTTGGCAATACTAAGCAGTGAAAGCATTACATTAAAAACTATTACTACTTTCCCCACCGTCTATTGTCAATGAATATATGAATATGGCACACCTGCAGAGACATGTCATGGACGCAGGAGGGTATCAGGGAAGAGACAGCACTTCATTTCCTCATAGTGAGGTTATACTACATGTCCCTATCTATCACAAAACAGGATAGTGAGCTCTGAAGAGCTCCTTGGAAATGCCATCTGCAGAGCAGTCTGTTCACTACTTGTTTCATGAAAAGGAGGAAGAAGCCCCTGAGAATGTCCCTGATTCCAGGTCTCTGTCTCCACCATAGCTTCATAGTTAGCACTAGCTTGCATTCTGTGAGCAAGAGATTTACCTGAAAGTGAGCCCTACCAAAAGTAATACTAGTCACGTTCAGATACTATGCTAAAGTTTCATGGGTAATTATTATTTTGCTGTCCATCCATCACATTTTAAGTAGTAGGAGACATGTGGACAATAAAAATTCATTATGAATATTTTTATCTTTATAAGTAAAGAAAGACCCAGGGACTGGGAAGATGGCTCAGCAGTTCACAGCACTTGTCAATCTTTCAGAAGACCTGGGTTTGGTTCCTAGTACTCTTGTGATGGCTTCTGATCTCCATAATACTGCACATACTTGGTGCAGATACACTCAAAATATAAAATAAATATTTTCAGTAAGAAAAAAACCTGCATGCAGTTTTCATTCTACAGGAGTGTTTTACAATGTTGATTTGTAATAGCTTTTAAAGGAGCAGTAGCTATAGTTAGTTTCAGTTAGTACCTTACCTTCCTCCCTTCCTCCCTTCCTTCTTTTCTCCTTCTTCCCTTCTCTCCCTCCTCCTAGTTTGAAAGGGTCTTTTTGCCTCTACTTTTCCAAACTCTTGACTCCTATGTATTAATGTTACTAAAGCCTTTATTGTATGTATCAGAGTTGATATTTCCAAGATCATTCACTGATTTACTTAGAAGTACTTGCATAACTCAGAAAAACTGTCGTATTTGTGATTTGTTATACTCAGGGTTTATTACACTAAAAGGGTGATAATTATATAAGTAACAGGGAAAAGATACTTAAGACAATGTCAAAGATGTGCCAACTATAGGTTTCCAGTTATTGTATCCTAGTGAAACCCTAAGACAGCATTTAATTTTTTCTGCTATGATGTTAGGTAATAGTCACAAAATATTGCCAGCCAACAATGCTTACCTCAGGCTTTATGCACAGGTTTCTATGGAAGCTGAGAAGCAAAGATGAGGTTGACTATACCTGCAAAGTACTTCCTGTGCTCAGCTTTTTCAGAACTCATATTGACATTGTGCAATCCAAGGCCTCATCATAATCACATTGCTAATGTGTGCTGTCTGAGCTCAAGGCCTTTAGGTAAATTGAAACAGTCAGTGGATGCATAAACTTTTCAAGCCTCATCCACTTCATCAAGGAGCACTTGTAGTACTGTTTAATTATATATATATATATATTTCTTTATGATCATAAGATTTTAAAATAATACTAATGATCACAATTGTCACTTCGTAGTACTTTTAAGTTTTGAAATTTTATGGCCCCAGAAAATAAGCTTCAATTACTATCAAAGATGATAGTTACTAGTAAGATATTCTCCATGTGTCATTATAAGAATTAAATTCTATGTTGAATGCAAAAACAAATTCAAGAGAGAGAATAATTAAAACCTTTGTTATAAGCATTATTCTTATAATTTTAAAATGGAGGACAGTGGATGCTATTTATATTATTTTAAATGAGTCCTAGTAGGTATTAAATTCCGATGATTCTTCAGTTATATCAGACATATTTACAAGGCATTAGACACATTTAATTTTAAATATAAATATTTATGATATTCTATAGATAACTTCCTGGATGCTAGACTAGATAAAGATAAAAGCATTATTAGCTAGCTGCCTATCTTTTTTAGGAATGTTTTCACTTGTGTGGATAGATGGCCTCAGAATGATGGAGACAGTTTACTCCCTTAAGGGCAAATTTGCCCACATTCCTGAAATTGAGTCCTTTCTCCTTTGCCTAGAGAGATTTCCTTGTATTCAAGAATAATGGAGACATGTACCCTTTTACAGAGGAATGTGTGTGTGGGGGTAGATTCTTCAGCTGCCTTTATGTAAGATCAGAAATTCTTAAACAGGATTCCTCTTCTGTAGTTTATCTGCATAGTGTGTGGGGTCAAGGCAGCCTCCCTTGAATCACCTTCAGGACCTTTGGGTTCTTGGTCATCAAAGCCAAGATGCTATCAATACCAAAAGTGATAGCTGTCTAAATCCATTTGGTCTTACTGTCTCCTTATCAAACAAATCCACAGAAGGATGGCTTTGGAGATGCTAAGTGATGCAGCTTGGGTTCCATTTTACAAACACATCTTACATTTTTAAACATATGAAACAATTTAAATGTGAATTAAAAACCCTCAAAACAAATATATTTCCCTGTATTTTTAGTACTTATAATGCCATTAATGTCATGTGGAAGATGTTAGTAATTAACAGCTATTTGTTTAAAAATAAATGGAAGAATAAATTATTGAAGTATGAACATGAGTTTTAGAATCCATTTTTTTTGCTTCCAAACTGCTATAGACTAAGTAGCATGTTAACAGGTTGATTGCATCTTAGAGAAAGAGGTAAATTAAGAATGGAGATCAATTTGCTTATTTATTCCTTTAAAATATTTATTAAATATTTGCTCTATATTGATCATTTACTATATATGGAAAATAATCCACAGAAGCAGTTGTTTACTTCAAGGAAATAAAAGTAACCGACAGCTCCCATTACCACCATCATCATGAAAATATTGTAAAATTGACTTAAGTCTTCAATTTTCAAACTTCATCATCTTTGGATTTTTAATCACTAATTGTTAAAACAAATCACCAAAGAGATCGACTTTCAAATTTGATACCCAATGTTTCACAAACTGGATATGTTAATGGGATTCCAATTGTCACCTTTTTTTTCCCCTCTGGTGAATTTCTGTTGGGATCTCAGGCTTCACTGTATAGAGCTTATAGTCAGCAAAAGCTGACCAAGGGGAATACACAATCCAGAGCCAGACACTGGGTAAGACCAAAATAGGGGAGGAGCAGTAAGCTAAAGAGTCACTGCTGCCATTCTACTCAGACCCTCATACCATATTGAAATTCACAGGCAAATGGATGGAACTAGAAAAAACCATTCCCAGCAGGGTAACCCAGTCACTAAAAGACAAACATGTTATGCACTCACTCATATATGGATTTTTCACATAGAACAAAGGATTACCAGCCTATAATCCACACCACCAGAGAAGCTAGGCAACAAGGAAGACTCTAAAAGAGACATACATGGTTCCCTGGAGAAAGGGAAAAGGGACAAGATATCCTGAGCAAATTGGGAGCATGGAGGAGGGGAGAGGGAATTAGGAGAATGAGAAGGGAAGAAGAGGAGGGGTGAGGAGGACATAAGGGAGCAAGAAGTTTGTGTACGGGGGAGAATAGAGGAGAGCAAAATAAGAGATACTATCAAAGAGGGAGCCAGTACAGGTTTAAAGAGAAATCAGGCACTAGGGAAATGTCCAGAGACCTACAAGGATGATGCCAACTAACCATCTAAGCAACGGTGGAGAGGCTATCTTAAATGCCCTCCCCGATAATGAGATTTATGACTAACTTATATGCCATCCTAGAGCCTTCATCCAGCAGCTGTTGGAAGTAGAAGCAGATACCCACAGCTAAAAACTGAACCAAACTGGAATCCAGTTAGAGAAGAAAGGGGTCAAGACCAGGCTGGTGAAATCCGCAGAAACAGCTGGCCTGAACAATGGGGAGCTCTTGTCCCCCAGACTGATTACTGGGAAACCACCATGGAACTGATGCAGACACCATTAATGTGGGTGTCAGTGAGGAGGCCTCGGAAATATATGGGGCCTCTTGTAGTAGATCAATACTTATCCCTAGTGTAGGAATGGACTTTGGGAGCCCATTTCACATAGAGGGATACTCCCTCAGCCTAGACACACAGGAGAGGGCCTAGGCCCTATCACAAAGAATATGACAGACTCTGAAGACCCCCCCCTGCCCATGGAAGGCCTCACTCTCCCTGGGGAGCAGAAATGGTATGGGATAGGTAGGGTGTTAGTGGGGTGCAGAGGAGGAGGGGAGGGAGAGGGAACTGGGATTGACATGTAAAACAATTTTGTTTCTAATTTAAATTTTAAAAAAAGGAAAAAAAGTACTTTGCTATACTTTAATGCTAGTAAGACTCTGGATGGGTTTTTTTTTGTGAGAAAGCCATTATTTTTGGTAACATTTTAAAAATGTTGAATAATGCCAGTTTGTTTACCATTTAAATCTAATTTTTCCACAAAGAATTTAAGGTTACTGAAAAATACACACACACACACACACACACACACACACACACACACACACACACACACACGTACATTTAACACAGTAGTTAAGTTGCATTCTACATCTTGACCCTTAAAGAAACATGGCACTTCATTATATTTCAGATATGTAAGTGATGTGTTCTTTTATACATTTCGCCCAACGGATGACTTGTTATTGAGACCAAAACTTCCCCAGTGTCTAATGTTCTCTTTCTCAGATGCACTATGTCTGTCTGAAGAGAGAAGGTTTCTATTTTAGGGCACCTGATACAATTCTGTATGCTGTTAGACACGGTAGGGGCAAAAATAAACCACTTAGTGTGCAAGAAAAGACCAGTCAGACATGAGTACTTTCATCCTGTCCCACTGTTTCCTTTACTTTCTCTTGAGAGTTTCTTCATATAGCCACTTCTATTTTTGACCCATTCAGGTCATCTTCATGTTGTGCTCTGGCACTTTATCAATCATACCAAGTCCTGAAATATCCACAGACATTTTACATGCATGTTTCCTGGCTTTGGTAGCCATAAGCTTTGTGAGAAAAATGTCTCTGCTTTCTATTTCTTATATCCTCTCTGGCCCTGAATAGAGTTTTCAACACACAATAGAGTTTCCAGGCATTTTAGTTTGATGAAGTAGAATTGAGTTGGTTATATTGTGTGCGAGTGCATAAGAACAGTAGCCCATGAAGTTTCACTAAACAACCTGTTAAAAAGTGACCATGGCTAGTAAACATCGTTATTGTTGTTATTATTGTATTATTATTACTACTACTTTGGCATGGTTTTGCTACTTTGCTGAGGCTGGCTGGTAACTTTACAAACTCCTTTCTTCAGGCACCCAAGATTGTCTGTCTGTCTTCTGCCATGTCTTCCTCCATGAAGTCTTCCCTTGCCCTCTCTGTTGAGCTATATTCTGTTGCTTCTTCACTTACCATACTATGTAACCCAGAGATGTTCTCTGCTTTGGGAAGAGATACCTTCTCCTTCTGACAGACTCAAGGCTGATCAAGAGTGGTCATGTGACATTCAGAGTATAACTGTTACAGAAATTACAGGTGCTTTCTATGTTGTAGAGGCCATACACAGTTATTCAGGTTGTACAAAGCCAAATGGCATGCATGTCACAAGGAACCATCTGTCAGAAAGCACTGGTAGTAATAATGATGGGCATGCCCAAAGCACAGCAGAGCACAGAGCACATCACACGCTTTGCAGCAGAAAGTAAGAAAGGGAGGGAACTGCTGGTAGGGGTGGAGAGACTGCAGGCAGCATTTATACTGGACAATGGGGAAACCCAGGTTAAATCTCACATGACATTGTCTACTTGCACCTATCAGGAGTAAAGATATTTCAGGTATCTAGAGTTCATTTTGTTCTGGGTATGTCACCTCTCAGAATGAAAGCTATGGAATTACTAGAAGCTAGGGAGCACAACCCAATTGAGATCCTCTGCATGTTGGCCAACATATGAGTTTAGGTCAGGTTTTCTGCACAACAACAGAGCACCAACCAGTGTAGTGACTCAAACCAAAGAAGATTATTTTTTCTAGGAGTACTAGGATAGGCTACAAGTTGGCACAATAGTTCTCTTCCATATGGATATTAAGGGACTTGGTTGACAGTCCCTGACATCTTTAATATATACCTGCTAGGGATCCAAAAAGATGTATCTGTATCTGTTTGGAGCAACCATTACATAATATACATACATGCATACATACATACATACATACATACATACATACATACATACATACATACGTGTGTGTCACAGGATGAACATTTGAGTGATATTTTTAGGGGATAGGATTTAATGTGGTACAATGATTTTTACCAACACTTGTTCTGTTTTCTGGATGTTAGCAATAGGTTTAAAATTACATGCCAGGAATGTAAGGAGCTGGAGGATTCATGAATGCTGATGATGGAGAGATGAAACAAAGGAAGGATGAGAGCTCTGGAAAACCTGATTTGTTTAGCTTTTACATACCTGAGTCATGTATTAAGTCGTGTACCATAGTATATAAATGCATCTTTGTGATGGTCCCTGGGCTTGGGTCTTGTGCCTTTCCATGACTTTTTTTTTTATACCATTTTTTATTTAAATTAGAAACAAGCCTGCTTCACATGTCAATCCCAGCTCCCTCTTCCTCCCCTCCTCCCCCACCCCCACCAACCTCTCACTCCACCTCCCTCTGCCCCCCAGGGAATGTGAGGCCCTCTATGGGGGAATCTCCAAAGTCTGTCATATCATCCAGTTCAGGGCCTAGGCCCTCCCCCATAGTTGATCACTGGTTTAGTTTAAAATGCTTTTTTACTACTAACACAGCTCTTTACCTAGAGTTTCATTAATGGAGGTATTCTGTCTGTTGAGATGTCTTTTTAGCACACATCACATTTAATAACTTCAATAATCTTTTTAACATTTTAAATTAAGAAAATGCTCACTGGAAACTTACCTAATGTACATTTAGTGAACAGTTGTATAAAATATGAATAATTTAGTGCTGTGTTAATCAAATTTTGCAGCATAAAGTCTATAAGCTCTAAATGCTTTCCAAAGCCACCCTTAAACTATAATAGATTTGTACATTTCAGATTTTCTTTTTACTTCTCTGAATTGCCAAAACTTATTTCACTGGAATAGCTATAAGCAATAACATTAACATAACATAGTCTATAATGTTCTGGAATGTTCTTTATTTCTTTAAATGCTTCCATTACATTATTAGGGAACAACACTATGTAATTTTGGCCTCCATTAGTTAAAAATGTCTGTGTAACTAGGTGGAGTTTTAGTTCAGTGGCAGAGTTCTTCCCTAGGTATCTGGGAGGACCTGGATTTTATGGCTAGCATTGCAAAAATGTTTTTTTGTGGTTGATTTAGCAGTATAAAATTTTAAGAGTTTCACAAACATCATATTAAGGAAGAAAAATGAAATTATATACCATATAATAGGTGGTAGTTTTTTTCCTAGGAATTGGAGACATTAAGACTGTTTCTTCTCTCTTCTGACCTGTTTGTCACTTCTTGCCTAAACAATGGCTGATTATTCAAACTCTTAAATGTTAAGGGCTGTGTCCTCTGTCAGTACAGACACTTGTTGAGCAGCAGCAATTCAATGGTTTTAATTATTAATTGGTGATTCAATGCTGAGTAAAGATCTTGTCTGAAAGCAGGTATTTGATGTCAATTATATATTTCATCTACTGTGTCATATTCTTAAGTAATCATAGCCTATAAGGTTCATACTATATCAAGCAGACTAGTTGGGTATGTAATACAGTGTGGGCATCTGAACTGGAAGAATCCTTGACTTAAATCAGCTCTCAGAAAAAATAAAGTAGAAAAAAATGTAATTTCCTTCAGGCCATTTCCCCTACGATGGCAGAGTCCTAGCTTCCATCATTTACTACAGTGCCAGCACTTGATTCTTTTTCTCTTTACAGTTTACTTCAAGTAACCTGAAGGACTTGCTTTATTATGTTTTAGGATTAAGTTGCCCTCAAATTAGTATGTGAACTAAACTCACTGGACATCTTCTTTGTACAAGCCAGTTCTATCAGTGTGAAGTGTAAGTCAACTCATCAACAGTATATTGACTGTTTCTCATGCAAAGGGGGTGTATTTCTTCTAGGATTTTTCATACAGGATTTAACTGTGAGATAAAATTTAGTTAGCTTGGGGCTCTATAAAATACACTCATGTGCCAAAAATGATCTTTTGGTCAATAATGGACCACATAAATAACTGTATCCATCTAAGAAGTAAAGGGAACCTGAAAATTCTGTATCACCAATATTCTTACCATACCTTAGCTGTTTAAATACACACATACTATACAACTGTTTTCCATTTGTATCTAATATCCAATATCCAGTCTCAAAAACAGATATAGTCCACACAGGATTGTAGGCTAGGAGCAATAAGCCATACTACACAGTCCTGGTATAGAATAGGCTGTACCTTCAGGTTTGTATAAGCATAATCTTTTATGTACACAACATAGTAACATCAACAAAGTATGCATTTCTTAGACATTATCCTTGAAGTCTAGTGACACGTGACTATATAATGGTTGTGAAAGCTCATCTTTCTGACTGGCCTGTGTCATGTCCTGAGAAGCTATACAATTTTCCTCAAATTGAATGACAATATTTTGTATTTGTCATTTAATTCATTCATGGCTGAGGAATATGGCCATTTTGAGCTAGATATTACTTTATAAAAATATGTGTGTACATGAGTTTTAGCCTTTATTCACTGTGTAATTTGGAGTCTCCTCATAAACTGGCCTTGATAGTTGGGAACAGGGGCTTCAGAAGAACTGTGGATAATGTGAACTTATCCACCCATATCATAGCAAGAAAAAGGTCAAGATGCCTACAAATAGATCAAAGTGAGTTTTGGGAGGATGACCTTGTGTACATAACTTCCAGCCTTCTGCCCCTCTAGGATTTGCAGAGCCATCTCTTTTAGCACTTTTGGGCTTAACTGTGCCCACACAGAAGTCCCCTACAGTCCTTTGTTCTCTCCTAAATTCAATAGTTTGCCAACTATTATTTAAAAAAATGGCTACCTCTTTTCAGCTTAGTAGGAACTACTAGAACTCTTTTATATAGCTCCATTTAATTCAAGTCAAAGAAAGAAAATATGTAATTTTAGGCTTGTGGGTGAGGTGCCTATGAAAGGCAGAGGAGAACATCAGATCACCTAGAGCCAGAGTCAGAGGCATTGTGAGAAAACTGACATAGGTGCTGGAAAGTTAACTCTGGTCTTTTGGAAGAGCAACAAGTGCCCTTAGCTGCTGAGGCATTTCTCCACACTTTATAAACTAATGTCCATACCTAACTAATGTATGTATAAATCTACAGTCTTTAGGATGATATGATTTGTTGACATGCTGAAAGATTTCTGAATATGTAGACCTAAGGTAAGAAATGTTTCCTCATATTCTTAATTGATTTTTTAAAAAATATGTAAACCATAATTAGTTTGTACCACAATAGCTATTCTATTTCTACATATAGTTTCTGAGAAGGGTTTTATCTTGACCTAAACCTCATTAGACCATTGACTCATGAAGCTTGTTTCCATGCAAGGATAAAGTATGTGATCAATGACTTCATTTAAGCAAAGGTCAGGTCAGAATTTTTGCAACTTTGTTTTTTGCTGCAAACATTTATATTTTAGAGCAGCTGTAGGTTTACTGGAAAAGTTATAGTATCTACTAGACTAGTGTCACTGATAGAAGATCTCCTGTATCTGTATTCTTCCTTTCTACCCTCTGCCTAAGGCTTACAACTACTGTTCTTTAACTATCTTTCCTGTGACATCATATACATGGAGTCCTGTAATGTTAGACATTTTAACAGTCATCTTTCACATGCAGACACTTGTAAGGTCCCCTCATTTATTTTTTGGCTCGACAGCTCTTTTTAATTTCTGTGTAATATTCTACTATATATGGTAGTTTGTGCTATTGGCCTTTAGTTGCATTCAAGTTTTCTCAAATGTGGATAATGCTCTTGGAAAATTCTACATTCTGATATTTGCATATTTCTAACTAATGCAGTTAAATATCTGGGAGTATGACTTTAGGATCATAGGGGATGACAGTGTGTAGCTTTGTAAGAAACCACCAGACTATCTTCCAAAGCAGCTGAATCACTTCCACATTTCCTCCAATGATGAATGTAAATCCCTCTTGCACCTTCCTGCCAGCATTTTTTTGGGGGGGTCTCAATTCTAGGTTTGGATGTACTGGCATTAATACGTATTATTAGTGTGTGGCAATTTCTTCTTGTAGTTTTAATTTACACTTCTCTAATGACACGGTATTGCTTATTTGCCATTTGTCACATTCCTTATTGGTTTAGATTTTGTCTATTTTGCAGTTGATTGTTTTCTTGAGTTCATATTAATATTTTGGATGTGTCTTATTATGAGGTATGCATTTTATGAATACTTCCTTTTAGACTTTGACTTGTCTGTTAATTTCTTTTTTATCAGTTCTTTGTCACAGCAGAAGTTTTCAATTTTAAATTTCTTTTCTTTTCCTTCCTTCCTCTGTCCCCTTCCTTCCTTCCTTCCTTCCTTCCTTCCTTCCTTCCTTCCTTCCTTCCTTCCTTCCTTCCCCCCCATACCCTTCTCTGTTGACGATCAAACCATTGAAGATGCTAGGCAAGTGTTCTACCACTAATCTGTATCCTCAGCTCCTCAGTGGTTAGTTTTTTTATTTTTTCTTTCTTTTGAGCCAGGGTATTGCTATGTAGCATAGGTGACTGTGAGACTGCTATATAGCCCAGGCTGTCTTCAAACAGGCTACATAGCAGTCCCAAGGCCAGCCCAAATGTTGGAATTTAAAAGATGTCCATTCATGAAGGACTAGATTCACCTTTTTTTCATATCTCTGTCCAGTTGTTCTGTGACAATTTGTTGAATACTATTATCTCTATTTTGAACTGCATTTGTTCCTTGTTATATGTCAGTGTGGATCTATTCTTGGGCTCTCTATTTCTTGATCTATTCCTTGGCTATAGCTTATTATGGTTATTACTATAGCTTTATAGTAATCTTGAAGTCAAGCAGAGCTAATTCTTCTATTTTGATATCATGGTATGTTTTTTTTCTGGGTCTTTTGCTTTTCATGTAAACCTAAGAGTCAGCTTTTTGATATTCTCAAAATGATTTGCTTGGATTTTGAATGAGACTGTCTTGATCTTGTAGATCAAGTTAGTAAGATCTGATATCTTAACATATCATGATTTTTGTCCATGAATATGAAATATCTTAATTTTCTTTGATTTCATCCTTCAAAATTTTGAAATAGATCTTGTACATATCTTTAAAAAAGATTTGTAATTTTCTCTTTATTGGTGCCAATATAAATAATTTATTGTTAATTTTAATTACTCCTTGCTGGCATATAGGAAAATAATTATTAAATTATTTTTTGTAAAAATATACTAACTATATTATCTGTATATTTGGTGCCCAAACATTATTGATTATTTTCTAACCAGAACATGAATACTCATTATTCAAAGATTCAAAGGTAACTGAAACCCAAATTCACTACTTGGAAGTATCTTTTTTTTCTGAGACAGGGTTTCTCTGTGTAGCCTTGGAGCCTATCCTGGACTCGATCTGGAGACCAGGCTGGTCTCGAACTCACAGAGATCCACCTGTCTCTGCCTCCCGAGTGCTGGGTTTAAAGGCATGTGCCACCAATGCCAGGCTACTTGGAAGATTCTTTAAAAAATTCTTCATCTGGTAGCTGCAAGTCAGACCAACTTTTTACATCTCTATTCTCTACCCTGAAAATAAAAATCTTATTATAATCTCTGAACATAAAGGTTGACTGTGTTCTTCTTATAATATATTCCAATTAATTCTTGACAATTAAGTTATTTAATTATGCTTTTGAAAAGCACTAAATTAGTGACAGTGCATTTCTGAAGGTCACCCAGCCAAAAAGACTGCATAACTTAAGCAACTTGAGCACAGATAAGAAGGTAGTTATACTTTTAGAGATGCTTCCAGTTCTAGGTCATCCCGACTTCTCAGAGTCTTCCAGACCCTGAACTCCGTGTTTTCCAAATCCCTGTATGATGTTATCAATTTGTAATGATTAATTATATTCCACTGTCAGAGTCCAGCTGGGGATGCTATAATAGAATGTGTGGGGCCGGGCTGCCAGATTGAGTTCTCTCATTCTACCTTGTGGGTCTCAGGGATCAAATTTAGGAGGTGAGACTTAGTGGAAAATTCCTTTACCAGCTGAGCCATTTCTCCAGCCCTGAACTGGACAGTTTTTAGGAAGCTGTTTATTTCTCACAGTTCTACCAAATAAAATTCCAAGAACAAGATGTCAGCAAGTTTGGGGTCTAATGAGTGTTCAGTGTTCTGTTCATTGGTTGTATGCTCTTCTGGGTCCTCGAATGGAAGAAGGCACACCTAAATTCCCCTAGGATTCCTTTTCAGGGGCACTGATGACTCAACTCACTACCCAGTCTCCTTACAAAGTTACCCTTCTATATCATGGGGAATATGTCTGAATATGTGAAGACACTTACTGCTCCAAAGCTCTGGTGATACCAGATGTCTCATGCTTTCAAGCAATCTATTGAGCCTTTTGTTTCAAACACTGAGTGGTGGCCTCTTCCTCTGAGAGCTTTTACTCCTCTCATTAGTTTGGTCATCAGAGATAGCACATGTAGGTTATATTTGTTAGCCTGGAAAAGAAATGAAATAAGTGTGACTTTCTTATCCTAATGCAGTTCTTGTTACTATAGATATGTATAGAGCCCAACCATGTGAATGTAGTTTCTGTCTTAATTTATTGTACAATAGCTGGCGAAATGGTGTATACACACTCTCTTGTACACACACACACACACACACACACACACATGCAGATGAATTCTTCTTTGAATTTAGTGTTATAAAATTTTGTCCTTCCTGAGAAAATAATTTTTTCCTTTTACTGTCATAAATCTCAGTGCTGTATCTTACTTTCCTTGTTTCACTATTGATTCTAACTTTAAGATATGCATTTAGCTGCCATGCCACATATGATTCATTTAATTTCCAGTGATTTGTTATCATAATCCATATTTAAAGGTTTCATTATATTTGACTTTTGCTTAATCTGCCATAAAAATCCATTTTGTGGACTAGGTATGAAAAAAATTTATAATACATTCTTTATGATAAACATTAGATATAGTTTCTTTGTATTTGCATGCTCATTAATCTTTCTAGGCATTTTAAACTTTAAAAATAAGATATTTTCTTTTTTTATGTGAGCTCTAGAATTTGCCAGCCAGTTATATTTTAGTAAAACCAGTAGGCTACATGTGCATTTTCACAAATAATTTGTAACATTGTTCTCTAATGTGTGATAACACTAATTATCAGGATAACTGGTGGAGGTCAAGATACCCACAGCAGTTAATTGGCCAACTATACAGTCACATTTGATGGTGTTACAATTTTAATAATAATACTGTACACAATGAAAGGAAGCATGTTTACTACTAGCAGAATTAATCAAAGCAGGTTTCTAATGATTTTTCTCATTATACCAAATTTTTCAAAGTCATTGTCATTCTGCATGGAAGAATAATTTCACAACATGTATGATGAATAGCAAATTCTAAACCTGAGGCTCATTCTGAATATGGTATAAAATAAGTTTCACTTCTTTCTGTCATTATCTATCTATCTATCCATCCATCTACCCATCTATCTATAAACTGTGCATTTGGGAGCTTGAGCTAATTAGTTTGGCTTGAATTATACTTTCGATGTAATTATGAATTGTCTTTTCTTTCACATTACCAGCGCTAGTCCTATTATGAGGCAGGATAAGTGATAGTCCCTAAGGTATAGTTTAAAGAGGTGATGAGAAGGGCTCCTTTCAATTTATACTCCTTCCCCAGATGCCATTGTGTTTGATATTCTATTCTTAAAGTGGCTATGGAGAGGAATGCAATAGAAGGCAGATTTGGACTTATTCTTCTAAATACTAATTAAATAGAATAAGAGATGAGGCCAAACCTACATCATTATGGCCAATTACCTTTTATCCAGGGGGCTTAGTAGATATTCTTGGGAGAGATAACTTAATAAATCCTTATTCCCAAGGATGGATAGATTTAGTAGATCTCTGAATCATAAGATGAGTAACTTGGGTGCTTAATGGTGAGGAGGTCATTACAGTTTGGTCTTAGGAGATTTGCAGCCAGGGGCATGGCCAGAAACAAAACAGCACAAAGAATCAGAAAAGGCCAGATGTGGCAATGCATAACTGTACTCTCATCACTGGGGAAGTGGAGGCAAGAGGATCAGGAGTTCAAAATAATCCTTAGCAGTGACTTCAAGGTTAGCTTAGGCTACATGAGAGCAGGAAGAAAACAAGACAGCAATGTTGACAGCATGTGCTAACCCTTATTTAGTAGTGACTTATGCCTTTTGTAGTTCCAACAACTTGAAATTTCAGGCAGCAAAGAGAGAAGTAGGATCACTTTTTCATAATTCCCAATTCTAGTTTCAAATGATATTGCTTTAAAGATTGTAAAGTTCAAGTCTGTATCTTGCCAACATGACAAGAAATAAAATGCTGGAAGAGAAACCAGTTTTCAAGGGGAGGAAAGTTACTATAAAGTAAGGTGGCTCTGACATTAAGTGATGGTTCCATCTATGCCTGAAGCTACTGGACCATGGGTTGGAGACATGTGTGTTAGTTTTGCATCCTCTGCTGATTCTTATAGTTCTGGACATATTATACATGTTCTTTATACCTCATATCCAGAGGTCTTCTTAGGACAAGGTCACAAGAAGCCAGCATCTACGGCTTGCTTTAGAGACCTCACACAAGCATCAAGGAAGCTACCACATAGATTTCAGTGACTAGAATAGCTCTATTATAAGGTGGGTGCTTCAAAATGTCCCAAACTGGTTAAAATAAAAATAAATCAAGTAAATGATAAATAATAAAAGAAAATATAACAAATGTCAAATAAAACTTGTTGCTGTTTTATGGGCTGCACTGACTTTACAGACCCATATGGGGGAATTGCCATCGTAACCCCAAGACTGTCGTCACAAGTGTGGATCTACTCTTCCTTTGCTTATGCCGACTTTCTCTCAGCGGTGTTATAATTTCTTATGCATGAATCTCATTTCTTTTGTGAAATTATCAAATATCTGGTTTGGTGCTGTCAAAAATGTCTATATAACCTATTAGTCTTCCTAATCTAAAATTGAGGTAAGCCAGACAATGTTTTTACTCATCAAGGATGATCAATTTCTGTTTTCTGGTGGTTTATTTTCTTATCTAAACAGTCCTTAATCATATTGTCACCTGCAATACACAGGTACTCATACTCATAGTCTATTTACTTACATTCATTGAAGATAAACAATGAGCCACTTGATTCAGGTTATCACAGTATCATCACCAGCAACAACAGTACTGGCAGCAGCACTACAGTTCATTCAATAATATGCACCAGGCCCAAGGCTGAAGACATTAAGTCATTTTATTTCATTCAACCATTTAACAGCCTATGGTGAGCAATGCTGTCCTTGTTTCATAGTTAGGAAGAACAAGCAGACAGTCTTAATAACCTTTATTATGTAACACAAGTGACAAGAATTCAATCATGTCATGTCATAACAGTTTACAAATAACGCCACCAAGGTCGAGAAAGACCAGAACCAGTTTATCCACTTAGTGACAAATTTGAAGCCAAGCCCATCTGACTTCTCAAAGCATGTTGTTTTTATATTTGGCATTTTCCTCTACCCTTTCTAAAGCAGAGGAAAAGAAAATAAGGTTTGTAAATAGAGGTTTTGAATGATTATGGAAGTTTCCTATTTTGTAGACATACTTGTATCATTGAGTCAAATCACATTTCAGGAGGGTCTCAGACATGTGCTGCTGATTTGGCAGTGTTCTTAAGCGTGCTTCCTGGTACCCCTTTGTCCAAAATATCTACTTAAGTCTCAGCCATGTGGTGATTCACTGGCACACAAGCCAGCATAAAGCCCCTCTTACTTAGGACAGAGACAGCTAACAGAAGCATGTCTCAGCAATTAATGTTATTGACAGAATGAGAAACTGTGAAATGTGTTCACTGGGAAGTGTTACAGGGGCTCTATTTGGCTAATTCCTAAGCTCATATTGGAGCTGAGTCCTAGAGGTTTTGGGAAAAAAACACAAAGGAAAATGGTAGGCAGTAGGAAGGCTACTTTACTTCCATTGCTTTCAGCTCCAAACTGGTTAATGTCTTCCGGAGTTAAGGCTGTGCTCAGAGTGAATGCCGGAGAACAATTACGTTTTGCAGTGTGGCCTTGCAGGTTTGCATTCTTTCCCCTCAACGGCTTTCATATCTCAGCTGCTTTGTTTTCAATTTCACGTAATGGGACTTCAACCTAATTCTTTGCCAAGCTCTCATTGATCCTTGGTGTGGAATAAATGCGAACACTGCCTCATTAATCCTCTCTATGGTCCTTGGAGGGAAGTGCCAAGCAATAGCCCATCATTTTGTAGTGGAAGAAAGGTAAAGTAAATTGCTCAATCTGTGTCTGGGCCTCAGCTTCTGGACATTTCCATCTGGATATCCTGCTGGCCTGTCAGTCAACTTATCTGAAACAGAATCCATTTTCTACTTACTTTCAAAATGCACCCCTCTTTTGGGAGGATATACCTGTGTTAATGGTGCTGCTATTCATATACTTCCCTGAGATAACCTCTGGACAAGCTTTATTTTTAAATCATTTTCAGTGTTTAATCTATTTCCTTTTTCCTCTGAAACAGTCCTTTTACTCATTCTTGTCTTTAACTTTTCCACCCCATTTCTTTCTCAATGATTTTTTTCTCTTCATCCCTCTACTAGAGTAGTAGAAAAAGAATCTTCTTTGGTACCCCCATATTTGGTTCTCCATTTGTCTTTTAGTCTTTATCACTATGTCAGTCCTTCCAAAATTGAAGTATATTACTTTTTCCACTGCTCAAAAGCACTGATGGCCTCCCATGTCCAACAAAATAACATCTCAGCTCAGTGTCAGCAAGGTCTTTCTTGTTGTTAATAAATAACCTCATTCTCAAGACTCTCCCCGCATCCCACAGTTTAGCCACACAGCTGTTAACTGTTTCTAAAGTGGTTTCTTTCCTTGCCCTAACTTCAGTTCATGCTGTTTGCCTTTATCTCAGATTATTTGTCACATAAATTTCTCATAAGTGTTTAGAGCCCAAACACATTGTTTGTTCATTTGTTGTGACTCATTAATCCACCTAATCTCTTAATCAATTTCACATCTTTGGAGCTTTCACAACAAATTGCTATATTTTTATATTCTTCTTTGTAGTTAGTCACCAGAATTCCCTAAAATAACCTGTAAATTCATTGAGACCAAAGTAAATATTTTATTCATCTTTGGGCTATCAGAAACATGATGTATTAATTGCTTCCCCCCTTGCTATGATAGAATGCCCAAAAGAAACAGTTTGTGGGGAAAATGATTTATTTTGGATCATGTTTTAAAGAGATACATAGACTGTGTCTATCATGACAGGAAGGCATTGCGTCTGGGACTCTGTATTAGTCACTCTTCTGTTGGTATGACAAACTAGCACTACCAAAACAATTCAAAGAAGAAAGAGTTTATTTTGCTTTATGGTTCCAGAGGAGTAAGCGTTCATCATGGTGGGTAGGCAAGTAGGCATGGAAACTGGCATGAAGGAAGTTCAGAGTGTACATTCTCAACCACAGGAAATATGAAGCACACACACACAGAACAAACTGGAAGTGACTAAGGCTTTTAGTCCAACTCCAGGGATGTATTTCCTCTAGCAAGTGTGCAACACCCAAACTTCTCCAAATAGTGCTACTAACTGAGAAGCAAGTATTCAAATGTCCTTAATTTAAACCCCAACAGACTCCATCTGTGGTGGTGAAAAACAGGCATGTGGCTTGTTACAAGATGCTGAACAGGAAGAAGAGAGTCTGGGCTGACTACCGAAGAGAGTATCACCTTCAAGTCTTCCACTTACCTCAAAAGTGACCCATTCTTTTTGTTAGCCCTCATCTCCTACAGGTTTCATATCTCTCAAAATAGCTCAACGAATAATCAAATGTTTAAAACATGGGCCTATGGTAGACATCTCACCTTGAAACCTTAGTACATAATAAGTGGTTTGAGTATATATGTGTTGCTAAACAAATGACATTCACAAATCAATATTGATAACAAAGGATTTTTAAAAAAACAATGTACCTTCATTTTTAATGCTCATTATAATCCTACAAGGTAAATATTATTACTGACCCCTGATCTGATGGGGGAGGTCCTTCTGTGTATATGTTTGTCTTATTGGCTGATAAATAAAGCACTGTTGGCCAATAGGAAAGCAATATAGGTAGGGCTAGGAGTCGAGGAGGATTTGGGGAAATGTAGTAAAGAGGGAGTCGCCATGTGATCCCAGGAAGACAGGACAATGCTGCTGGTGTCCTTGGTAAGATGTCTTTATAAAATATATAGATTAATAGTTATGGTTGATACGTAAGACAGAGCTAGCAACTAAGAAATTCTCGTCATTGGCAGCAGCATTGTATCTAATATAAGTCTCTGTGTGTTATTTGGGGGTCCTAACATGGCAGCAGAACTCAAGTGGCTGGCAGAAAGAGTTGGCAGAAAGAGTTATCGTTACACTGAACCCTAAAGAAGTTTCCATGACTTAACAGCAAAGCCAGAACTAGGCTTAGAATTCTTTACTGTAACCCAAATGTTATCTCACTGTATGTGAACAAAAGCAAGATTGGAAACTGACCCTCAAACAGTACTGATTTTCATAAAACAAATGCTCTGTTTAGTGAAACAAGAAAGGCATGTTCATGCTGAGGCATTGTTGATATTCATTTATTGTCCCTACTATTTTCCTATCTGAAGGTAAGAATACAAGCTCTCATAGGCAAGGGATCCATCATGTTTACATTTAGAGTAACCATAGCCAAGCCTGTGTGTTTTCTGATAGTAAAAGATAATTGTGAATTTATTGTCTGCATAATGTAATCTAATCAAAAGGACTTCAGAATTCTTGGGCATTTGATCTTCCTGTCTCAGCTCTCACACTATATTACCAAATTCTTATGACAAACCTACACAGTGTTTTGATTCCTAGGTTAATCTGTCCATCTTGTTACTGAAGTATGCCTCTCTTCCTTGGATTCTCTTTCCCATTGATCAGAAATCATTCAAAGTCACCAACTTCAGACTACAAACATGGATGTCTTCCAAAAGTAGACTTCTTTGCATGGTTCAAATTTGCTTTTCAGTCTCAGTATCTCTGTCCCAGATGCAGCTAGTTCAGGCTGGTTTTTTTTTTTTTTTTTTTTTTTTTTTTTTTTTTTTTTGTAATCATTCACTCTGGATTAACCTGGATTGGTTACAGACTATTTGCAGCTTCATTGTTTTCCAAATACTTTGTCTTCTGAGTGTAGGTACTCAGAAGGATAAAGGACATATTGGCAAATTAGAACTCATCTCTAGTTTGGTAAAGATGCTTAAAGACCTCTCAAGCAAATAGATGCTATTAAAGGCCATGTCTAGATTTTCCCTCTGTTTATTTTTAACTGTATTATCCAGGAGTATCACTCCATAATAGTCAATATTCTTTATTAATCACTCAATCCAAATTTTTCATGATTTTCACTTCCAATGCCCTCTAACAAAACTTTGTCTCATATAATTTCAAGAGCTTTGAACAATATACATTCTATGATTTACTTGGTTCATTCTTATTGAAATTTGAAGAGAAAATGATCAATATATTACTTCATATTCTTTTGGATTTATTTCTATTTTACTTTAAGGTGTGTGTGTGTGTGTGTGTGTGTGTGTGTGTGTGTGTGTGTTTGTACATGGGCATATATGAGTGCAGGTCCCTGTGGAGGTTAGAACAAGGTGTTGAATATTCTAGAGTTGGAGTTAACAGTTTGAGTTGCCTGACATTGGGTTTTCTGGAAAAACAGTATGAACTTAGCCGCTACGTCATTTCTCTAGCCCCTTACATTCTTCAAAGAATGTAGCAGTTAAATAGAAGAAGAAGAAGAAGAAGAAGAAGAAGAAGAAGAAGAAGAAGAAGAAGAAGAAGAAGAAGAAGAAGAAGAAGAACCCTTCGTTCCTAACTGTTGCCTCCTTACCTGTCCTCTCTAAGGATCAACACACATTCATGAACCAAGCAGTAAAGTTTATTTTTCATCCTTTGAGTGCAAACAGGATTTGCATTTTAGTCACATCAAAAGAATGTGGGGAAGCTGCTAGCCTCCTGTTACGAGCATTTGCATGCCTTTGCTGCCTATCTTGGAATTCTTACGTTGTGTAGTTAAGTCTTCCAAAGGATAAAATACATTTGTGAGAATGGCTACTTTTCTTAGAGATACCACTCAAAGTTAGTCTATACCAGCTGACCTCCACATGTTCAGTATGGTTGCTTATTCAATTTATAATTGGTTGAAGATACAAGAGTAGGTGACATGAGACAAAAAATCAAACCCACACACCCCACAGGTTGATACTGTCTTAAGCCACTATATTTATGTGGTTTGATTCAAAACAATAATTAACTCACAATATGTTACTTCATTTAAGCCTCTTTAAACAATGAGGTAAACATCAATAACATCCTTCCTTAATGACTAAAGGTATTTCAGATTAGCAAGATTAGATTACTCAGATTTTCATAATGAATAAGTAATAAGACCCCAAGATTTGAGCCAAGATAGTTTAACTGCAGAATTTAAATGTATAAATATTGCAGCTCCCCTTCAGGAGCATATAGTTAGTAGACTAAATTTTAGAATAATTAAATATCCAGGAGAAATAATTTAGCTTATTCCTCTTGATTTTTGCCTAGAGAGATGGAGATCCAAAGTTTATTGTTATCTTATTATTATGAAGTGACATATCATCAAGGTGCTTTGGTTGGCTCCTAGGACTCTGAGTCAAGAGCTTTCAGTTCTCCATGGTATGACTGTAAGTTTATTGTAGTCATTGAGCTTATTATCATTTTGTATTCCCTGAAGACTAGCACAGAGCTTAGTGTTTGAAGAGGTTAGCCTATCCTATATTTGCTAATGAGTCATTTGTTGCCAGAATCTGTTTATTGTTGTAGTCATCTCCACTCATGCAGCAGGCCAGGTTAGTACTAGAAACAGCACGATGGAAGTCTGCCAGAAAGACCTCAGGGCCTGAAATGAGTTCTATCACTTCAGGTCACGAAATCCTTCCTGGAAACAGCATGTTTTTTTTTTTTTTATCATTTTTTTTTAAATTGAATTAGAAACAAGATTGTTTTACATGTCAATCGCAGGTCCTTCTCTCTCCCATGCTCCCCTACCACCTCCCACCACCCCACCACCCCGCAACTAAAACACTACCTATCACATATCCTTTCTGCTCCCCAGGGAGGGTGAGGCCTTCCATAGGGGTTCACCAGAGTCTATCATATCCTTTGGGATAGGACCTAGGCCCAACCCGGTGTGTCTTAGGTTAGGGAGTATCCCTCTATGTGGAATGGGCTCCAAAAGTCCACACTTATGCTAGGGATAAGTACTGAACTACTACAGGAGGTCCCGTAAATTTCCAAGGTCTCCTCACTGAAAGACACATTCCCAGGGTCTGGGTCAATCCCATGCTGGCTTCCCAGATATCAGTCTAGGGATCAGGAGCTCCCCTTGTTCAGGTCAGCTGTTTCTGTGGTTTCTTCTAGTTCCATCCATTTGCTTGGGAATTTCAAGATTCCATGATTTTTCTGCTGAGTAGTACTCCATTGTGTAAATGTACCACATTTTCTGTATCCATTCTTCAGTTGAGGGGCGTCTGTTTCCAGGTTCTGGCTATTACAAATAGTGCTGCTATGAACATTGTTGAACAGATGTCCTTGTTGTATGAATGTACTTCTTTTGAGTATATACATAAGAGTGGAATTGCTGGTTCTTGTGGAGACTGAGTCCCATTTTCCCGAGGAGTCGCCATACTGATTTCCAAAGTGGCTGTACAAGTTGGCACTCCCACCAACAGTGGAGAAGTGTTCTCCTGTCTCCACATCCTCTCCAGAATAAACTGTCATTGGTATTTTTGATTTTAGCCATTCTGACAGCTTAAGATGGTATCTCAGAGTTGTTTTGATTTGCATTTCCCTGATGGTTAGGGATGTTGAACACTTTCTTATGTGTCTTTCAGCCATTTTAGATTCTTCTATTGAGAATTGTCTATTTAGTTCTGTACCCCACTTTTTAATTGGACTGTTTGGTGTTTTGGAGACTAGCTTCTAGAGCTCTTTGTATATTTTGGAGATCAGTCCTCTGTCAGATATGGGGTTGGTGAATATCTTTTCCCAGTCTGTGGGTTGCCATTTTGTCTTGATGTCTGTCTCCTTTGCCTTACAGAAAGTTCTAAGTTTAAGGAGGTCCCATTTATCAATCTTTGATCTCAGTGTCTGTACTACTGGTGTACTACAGGAAGTGGTCTCCTGTACCACTTAATTCAAGGGTATTTCCCACTTTTTCTTCTAAGAGGTTCAGTGTGGCTGGATTTATGTTGAGGTTTTGATCCATTTGGACTTAAGTTTTGTGCATGGTGGTAGACATGGATCTGTCTGCAATCTTCTACATGCCAGCATCCAGTTATGCCAGCACGATTTGTTGAAGATGCTTTCTTTATTCCATCGTATAAATTTCCTTCTTTATAAAAAATCAGTTGTTCGTAGGTGTGTGGGTGAATATCGGGGTTTTCAACTCTATTCTATTGGTTTACCTGTCTATTTTTGTGCCAATACCAAGGTGTTTTCAGGACTATGGCTCTGTAATAGAGCTTGAAGTCAGGGATGGTCATGTCTCCAGAAGTTCCTTTATTGTACAGGGTTGTTTCGGCTATCCTGGGTCTTTTGATTTTCCATATAAAGTTGAGAGTTGTTCTTTCAAGGACTGTGAAGAATTGTTTTGGGATTTTGATGGGGATTGCATTGAAACCACAGATTGCTTTTGCCAAGATTGCCAGTTTTACAATGTTGATCCTACCTATCCAAGAACATGGGAGATCCTTCCATTTTCTAGTATCTTCTTGAATTTCTTTCTTTAGAGACTCAAAATTCTTACGGTACAGTTCTTTTACTTTTTTGGTTAGCGTTACCCCAGGGTATTTTATGTGGTTTGTGGCAATTGTAAAGGGTGATGTTTCTCTGATTTTTTTCTCCACAAATGTATCATCTATATATAGTAGGGCTACAGATTTTTTTTTGAGTTAATGTTGTATCCTACCACATTGCTGAAGATGTTCATCATCTGTTGGAGTTCCCTGGTAGAGTTTTTCAGCTCACTTATGTAGACTATCATATCATCTGGAAATAGGGAATGTTTGACTTCTTCCTTGCTGATTTGTATCCCTCGATCTCCTTTTGTTGTCTTATATCTCTAGCTAGAACTTCAAGGACAATATTGAAGAGGTATGGAGAGAGTAGACAGCCTTGTCTTGTCCCAGATTCAGTTTCTCTCCATTTAATTTGATATTATCTGTGGGTTTGCTGTATCTTGCTTTTATTATGTTAAGGTATGTTCCTGTTATCCCTGATCTTTCCAAGACCTTTATCATGAAGGTTTGTTGGATTTTGTCAAAGGCTTTTTCCAGCATCTAGTAAGATGATCATGGTTTTTTTTTTTTTTTTTTTGGTCAGTCTATTTATATGGTGGATTACATTGATGGATTTTCCTTAGTTGAACCATCCTTGCATCCCTGGGATGAAGCCTACTTAATCATGGTGGATGATTTCTCTGATCCACTCTTGGATTCCTTTTGCCAGTATTTTATTGAGTATTTTTGCATCAATGTTCATGAGGTATATTGGTCCGTATTTTTCTCGAATAACCAACTCTTTGTTATATTGATTCTTTGTATTGTTCTCCTAGTTTCTACTTTATTGATTTCAGCCCTCAATTTGATTATTTCCTGGCATCTGTTCCTCCAGGGTGTATTGGCTTATTGTGTTCTAGAGCTTTCAGTTCTCCTGTCAATTCTCTAGTGTGATTATTCTCCTGTTTCTTCATGTGGGCACTTAGCACTATGAACTTTCCTCTTAGCGCTGCTTTCAAAGTGTCCCATAAGTTTGGGTATGTTGGGTCCCCATTCTCATTGAATTCTAGGAGATCTTTGATTTCTTTTTTTTCCTTCCTCGATCAATTGTGCAATTGATCATTACTTAATTTCCATGAGTTTGTAGGTTTTCTGCAAACATGTTGTTGTTGAATTCTAACTTTAAAGGATGGTGGTCTGATAAGATACAGGGGGTTATTATTTTTTTTTGTACTTGCTGAGGTTTGCTATGTTGCCAAGTATATGGTAGATTTTAGAGAAGGTTTCATGTGGCACTGAGAAGAAGGCATATTCTTCTGTGTTCAGGTGGAATGTTCTATAGATGTCTGTTTAACTCAACTGGGTAGTAACATCTGGTAGATCTTTTGTTTCTTTTTTAAGTTTCTGTATGGTGGTCCTATCTAGTGGTGAGAGCAGGGTGTTGAAGTCTCCTAATATAAGTGTGTGAGGTTTTATGCGTGATTTCAACTTTAGTAATCTTTCTTTTACAAATGTTGGTGCCTTTGTATTTGGGGTATAGAAGTTCAGGATTGAGACTTCATCTTATGGCCTTTTCCTGTGATAAGAATGAAATGCCCTTCTTTATCTTATTTGATTGACTTTAGTTTGAAGTCTAATTTGTTAGATATTAGGATTGCTACACTAGCTTCTTTCTTGGGTCCATTTCATTGGAAAATCTTTTCCCATCCTTTTATTCTAAGGTACCATCTGTCTTTGAAGTTGATGTGTTTCTTATATGCAGCAGAAGGATGGATTCTGTCTTCATATCCGTTCTGTTAGCCTGTATCTTTTTATAGCCAAGTTAAGATAATTGACATTGAGGGATATTAATGGCCATTGATTGTTGATTCTTGTTTGTTTTGGATTTGTTCTTGTTGGTGTTATTGTGTGTGGATTTCCCCACATATTTTTGGTGTTTGGTAAATTGAGATTATCTATTGCCTATATATTTCTGGTTGTAGTTAACTTCCTTGGGTTGCAGTTTTCCTTCCAGAACTTTCTGTAGGGCTGAATTGGTGGATATGTATTGTTTGAATCTGGCTTTGTCATGGAATATCTTGTGTTCTCCATCTATATTGATTGAAATCTTTGCTGGGTATAGTCGTCTGGGCTGGCATCCATGGTCTCTTAGTGTAGGTAGAATATCTATCCGGGACCTTCTGGCTTTCAGAGTTTCTATGGAAAAATCAAGTGTGATTCTGATAGGTTTGCCTTTATGTGTTACTTGACCATTTTCCTTTGCTGCTCTTAATAATTTCTCTTTATTCTGTAAGTTTGTTGTTTTTATTATTATGTGGCAAGGAGACCTTTTTTGTTTTTTGGTCCAGTCTATTTGGTGTTCTGTAGGTTTCTTGTACTTTCATTGGCATGCTTTTCTTTAGGTTGGGAAAGTTTTCTTCTATGATTTTGTTGAATATGTTTTCTGGGCCTTTGAGTTGGGTTTCTTCATCTTCTTCTATACCTATTATCCTTAGGTTTGGTCTTTTCATGGTATTCTCTATTTCCTGGATATTTTGTGTTAGGGATTTGTTAGACTTAAGATTTTCTTTGGTTGATGAGACTATTTCTCCTAGTGTATCTTCAACTCCTGAGATTCTCTCTTCAATCTCTTGTATTCTGTTGGTTAAGCTTGAATCTGTATTTCCTTTTCATTTATTCAGCTTTTCTATTTCCAGCATTCCCTCAGATTGTGCTTTCTTTATTGTTTCTATTTCAGTTTTTAGGTCTTGAACTCTTTCCTTGAAAGATTTGTTGATATCTTGTATTTTTTGGTTTGTTTTTTCTTCCATTTCTTTAAGGGATTTTTCTCATATCCTCTTTTAGGCCCTCTATCATTTTCATGAAGATATTTTAGTCATTATCTTCTGCTTCCTCTGCATTGTGATGTTCAGGTCTTGCTGGTGTATGGTCCCTAGTCTCCGGTGGTGTCATATTGGTTTTCCTGTTGTTGAATGTGCTCTTATATTGTCTTTTTCCCATCCTTTATTCCTGTGGGTGCAGCAGGAGTCTCTTCCTCTCCTGGTGAGTATAGGACCAAGGTTCCCTTCTGGTGGATGCAGTTCCAATACTCTGATGTCTATCCTCTTCTCGGGGCCTTGGCAGTCTCTGGATGTGTTGACTCCCACAGAGTTCAGATCCCGTGAGCAGATCCCCAGCATCAGGTGTCCCTGAGCAGGGCCACAGATTGTTTTTATCATTTTATCAATGACTCACAGATTCACAGAATGATCACAGTTGTGATTTTTTGTTTGCTGTTTGATGAAGGAAACAAGAGACGTACATGTGGGAAAATGAAACTTGTCTTTCTATGAGAAAAGACCTATGTTCTAGCCTTTGCTTTCATACAGTCTGCTATGAGATTGCTATGTAAGTACTGGAACAAACTTGAGGCCAATGATAATTTCAGCAAGGGCTACCAAGCAGCATCAAATTCAATGTGGACTCCTAAAATTTGGTAGGTGTGGAAGTTATAGTTCTGTGGTAGAGTATTTGATTGCAAAATTTGGCTGATTTTAAACTTTTTGTAAGGCAGGGAAGTCAGTTTCACAATAGGATCAGTTAAACTGATGTCATGAGAGGGAGATATGCTTTGGGGAACTGAACCAGAAATGCCTTTCCTTTCCTCTTTCATTTCCTGATTTTTTGTAGAAAGAGCACAGCAATGCAAGATTCATGCTTTTCCCCATTAGTCAACACAGCCTCTCTGTAGGCACTCCTAATCATTGCCATAATGCAACAGAAGGTTTTTGTAGTGATTAAGAAAAAGTCAAAGAAATTTTCCTTCCTTTACATTGGCTTCTTTCTCATGGCTTGTATCTCTTTGCTCCTGTGTGAAATAGATGACTTATGGTTAACTTTCTAGGGATTAGAGACTAGATTTGAGTCATGCAATGATTTTGAGTATCAAAAATACACATATAGTATTTAATTTGTGTATAGGAAAATTTTAGCAGCCTTGGACTTCCCCCAGTTTTCAGAAATCTATAATTACTTTTGAGAAACAAAGTGGTGTTTTTAATCATTGAAATGCCCAATTTCTAAGTTTTGTGTTGATAGTGTTTGATGATGGGCTAAAAGAAAGGAGCAGCTAAACATTGAGGACAAGTAAATTAATTTATTCTTTCATCTTTTTCTTTCCCTAAAATCTTGTACCTTCTAAAATGGACAGTCCTTTCTCTTTCTTCTGTTACTGTTTTGTCAAGGTTCAGACCATGGCAGTGATTAGCAATCACATTCTGGCTGACACCAAGAAACAAAACAGAACCCTTTAAGCTTTTCTCAGTATAGAACAAATGGTACAGATGTGGTATACTGTCACCATTCGGGTAAATAAATATGAAAGTACTACATTGATAGTCAGGGACATGTTTACATGTTTACATGCCAGCATCACAGGAGGCCTTTGTAGCATGCTGTTGTCTTAGAACAGTGTGTCATGTGTTGACGGATTGTTGGTTTAAGCTGGGAAGGCAACAGGAAAAGGGAACAAAATGAGTTTTCTTCTTGAAATCTTTCTCTCCTCCAACTCTGTCGTGTATGTATCTCAGGCAGTAAGCAGACAGAAGCCCTCATGTTAGCACCTTCTTATGCTCATTCCCCTGTGTAGAGAGATTTAACTGTATTTCTCCTTTGGATTTTCAGCTATCAAGACAAAGAATTATTTGATTATTATTTTTTGTTAGCATACAAACAAAGAATTTCCTTGCGACATTTTCATACATGTTATTACACTTTGTTCTAGGCTGATCTTTGCTGCATCCCACCCCATGTACCATTTCCCACTCTTGTTTTTCCTTTTCATCTTCACAATTTGTGAAACCACATAAGCAACTGAAATCTGATGAGAAAAGTACTTCCACAAACATGGTCTTATGGAACTTACTTTAATAAAATTAAAAACAGTCTCTATCGAGTACTGATCCCCAAAGAGAGCCATATAAGTTTCTCACCACCAGAAATCAGGGCACATCAAGGAAGAGCGAGCAGAAAGAATAAAAGAGCCTGATGATGGGGAGGAATGCTGTGAAATGCTGTCTTTTAGATATGACATGGTTAGTGCACTCATTAACTCATGGTAGCTGCAGTTAACTGCACAAGATAGTCACAATATCAACACAACCAAAATCCTGGCATAGATATGGTGGATAATCTCCTGTCCCTACACCTTTCTGAAGAGCCCTTGGCAGGAGATAGCTCCAGAGGGAAGAAAAAATCACTCATTTTTTTAAAGGATGTGGTACTGGTAGATTGGATCCATACCCATGTGGGCAGAACAAACTAGGCTTAATGGGTTGTCAAAATGAAACCAAGACAAACAAATATACAAACAAAAACCAGAAATGATATTGGAGAGGACATGTTGGGGAGATAAAGGAGGAACTGGAGGTAGGAAATGGATTGAAGTAGTTATAATCATATTTTATTGAACACATGTATAAAATTCTCAAAAAGAAAGAATAAAACTAAAATATTGAAGTAGATTTTAAGGGCAGCATAGAAAGCAATCAAGTAAGCAAGAAAAATGGATTGAGCCAAACTGGTCTAGAAAGAGAAAGAAGCTGAATGACAGCATCTCTGGACTTCATGTTTAACATGGCTACTTCAGGCTCCTATCAACATGCCTGTCCATCATGATACACTGTATCCCCTGATAAACCTCGAGTCAAAATAAGTCTATCTTCTTTCAAAAACCAAAATTTTTTAATCTTATGATGTATAAATAACATAAATATTCTGCATTTCCCCTTAGGTAAATATTTTCATTTCCCCCGAGGACATCTTCTGCATATACCTAATGAAAAATGTATATATTATAATAAAATGTTGGAAATTCACAAGACTTCACTGAGTGTTGTCCAGAGACATAATAAGAAGCTTTATTCCATATATGGACGTCTTCTATTAGATGGAGGAAAGACAGGGTGAGAAAGCCCAACACACAAGGTTCCAGAACTCTCTGTATGACCCAAATTTACAATGTATGTAATTAATATATTCTAGAATATTTATTTCTTATACATCTAAAAAAATCCCATACATATTTGCCAAGGAGAAAAATAACATTTTAGGAACAAATTAAAGTATGAAACTTTGATGTAAAATATCAGGGCATATAACTTGATTGAATCAAAAAAGTATATATATATATATATACTTTTATATATAATGTATATATAATAAATATATAATATAATATATAATAAAAGTATATATAATGATAAAGTGTCATGAGAAAATACAACGTCTTTAAAAGTTATGTGCATACCCAATATAATTCTGATCAGCATGAAAATAGAGTTTAATTTTCCAACAGGATAAATTTTTAATTTTTAACTGGAATAACAATATTTAACGATAGTTAAGAATATGATTAATAATTATTTCCGTGGTTTGAAGCACATAGACAGTTAGTTAATAATTCTTAATGAGTTTGTTGAATTCATAAAATAAAAAAGTTGTATATTTAAAAAAATTATCTGTATGGTTATCATTGTTTCACTCAGCCTAGAGAAAAAGAGAAAATGTGTGTGTGTGTGTGTGTGTGTGTGTGTGTGTGTGTGTGTGTGTGTGTGTGCGTGTGCGTGTGCGTGTGTGTGTGTGTGTGTGTGTGTGTGTGTGTGTGTGTGCGCGCGCATGTGCATGTGTGTATTATGTACAGTTAAATGCCAGTAATTAGCAAAGATCAATTCGTGAAAGTGATGGTCAATATGGTGAAGCTGAGAAAGACAGTTACATTTTTATTATATTTAATCACAGAATTTTTATTTTCCTACAAGGTAAGAATATTTTGTTTTTGTAGTTTCAAATCACAGATGCCACTTACAGAATTATTATTAATAAATTTTTTAGACAGGTCTGTGCTATGTAACCTTGGCTAACCTGGTACTTAGTATGTAGACTGTATCGATCTCGAGCTTGCAGTGATCTCTAACCTCTGCAGCCTGAGTGTTGCCTTATAGACAGGCACCACCACACTCAGCCCAAGTAAATTATAATCATATGAGAAAATACTTAATATATAAAATTCCTGGTGGAATGATTCCTGTCTTATAAGAGAAAATATGGCAGCTTGAATGAGAAATAATTAAAATATTGGCAATGATTACTATGAGGCATCCTTGTCCTGCCTAATGTTTTACAAATTACTTGGCTTATTTTAGAGATTATAATATAATCACATCATTTCCCCTTTGTTTTCCTCCCCCAAACCCTTCCCCCCCAATGTACCCCTCTTTGCTCTTTTCTCTATTCATGGCATCTTTTTTTGGTTTTTGAGACAGGGTTTCTCTGTATAGCTTTGGAGCCTACCTGGCACTCGCTCTGGAGACCAGGCTGGCCTCGAACTCACAGAGATCTGCCTGTCTCTGCCTCCCAAGCGCTGTATTTATGGCATCTTAATAAACTTATTAACAGTCATACTCTTTTCTTCCCTAGAGAAAGTCATTATTGTAAAGTGGATTATATTATTATTATACATGTACTTAATTTCACCATATATGTCTAAATATATAACACTTTCATGTGTCTCAAAGATAATATTTTATATGCGTCAGTCAAATTGCATTTATAATCAGAAAGTAACACAATTGAACTATCAGCCATTGTTTCAGCAGGTTTCTTTCCTGACAATACAGTTAGGCATGCTGTGCTTCATTAGAACTGCTCCAATTTTTAAGAAATTACTAGTGTGTCTATGATCTTGGTAAATACTAGTCTTTAATAAAATCTGGTAATTAGGTTATGTGATCAGACATTTTTGTAGTATCAAGTTTTGAATAAAGGTTGAGATCTATCAAGTATTTCTGTCACCATACTATTTGACATCTGCTTTATGATGTCCTTAAAGTCATTCTCCAGAGATCCCTTTGTGAGTTTTTCTCCCAAAAGATATGAAATGGTCTGTCAGCAGCAAATACTGGGACAGCATTTCAGTTGTCTATCCCTTCTCTAAGGAGTGGTATGTGCTATTGGAATCCACAAATACAGATAGGGTAAATTATTCTCCTGATAGAAAATAAAGGATTTGAGAACATGGACTTCCATCTTCTCAAATGTTAGCTCCTAGCTTTAGGCATGTGGCATAAAGCTTAGTTATGAACTCTGTATAAATGGCAATCAAACAGGATTACCACAACTTCATTTGTGGTTCTTCTGTTCCATATTATGAGCATGCTCATGATATGGTCTAGCTTTTGCCTAAACAGCTTTAATAAAAGGAACTCATTATGTCCTAATACTGCTTGTTCCATTTTAGGACTGCTCATTTTATTGTAGGATAAAAGGATCACCAGGTCTATTTCCAAGGGATATAAGAACAAAATGATTTTTGGAAGTAAGAATTTGGTATTGGAGTGTAGATTTGGGGTTACTGATTTAGTTATAGGACACATGATGCAAAGGAAAATTATGTGTTATCGTGGGAGATATGCAAGGTCATCTATTATAACATTCACTACAGGGCTGAAATTAAAAATAATTTCCCACTTGAGTCCACTGTATGATAATTTATCATTTCCTAGGTTCTGTCAGATTGTGTTGGAGAGAACAACTGTGATGAGAGACGACAACAAAGACTACTTCAAAGAAATGTTTTAATAGTAGTTGTTTGACTCTACGTAAACACCGAAGGAAAGCAATGATGGTCCTTCCGTTAGGTTCAGAAACCTCTGATAATGTCTCTTCCCAAAATTCTAAAGAAAAAAATACAAGTTTTTTGCAACTCATTTAATAGCAAAACTCTAACTTGAACTCAGGTGATGGAATTTATAATCCCAGCCCAACTAAATATTATTATTCCTGTTTTGCTGCAGAAATACTAATGTATTTGATTATAGAACGATGCCCTAGAACATGTGGGAAGCATTGGGTATTATAAACTATATGAATCTTTGCCTTCTAAAGTTTGCAAGTTAGAAAAGGTAAGCATGCTGAAACTGATCAGTCTCCAAGGATTACAGACTGTAGTTGATCATTTCTAGTCTGGTCTTTTTGAGTACAATTGTCTATTTACTACATCCCTTATTTTTAAAACATACATTTGAAATATATTATTGCAAATGGTGATTGTTAAAGCAAACAGCAATCATAAAATCACACGGAAATGAAGATAGTACCCAAATGAGGAAAGGATCCTTTACTTCTGCAAATAAGCTTCAAGAAGCAAGTGAATGGGACTAAAGGAAACAAGGGCCTGGTGGGCTATTTCCAAAGCAAATAGCGATACAAAAGTAATACAAAAGCAAAGGAAATAGCAAAACATTTACTATTTTTTTAGATTACTATAAAGAATTATGTGGTTTTGTTATTATAATTTCATATATGCTGTGTCATGTATTGCTCAAATTTACCTGTTTTCTCTTTAGATCCCCTTACTCCTGAAAGTCCTCATCCTTTCCCAAAAAATGTCCCTTCTACTTTATCTCATGTATCTATGTGATAGAAAGATATATCTTGATAATTCCATGTCTATCTATCCATCTATCTATCTGTCTATCTGTCTATCTGTCTGTCTGTCTGTCTATCTATCTATCTATCTATCTATCTATCCATCCATCCATCCATCCATCCATCCATCCATGTATCTATCATCTATCTATCTAAAATCTGTAACAGTTAAATATTTTTCTTGGTTGTTTTTGAAGCAAAGTCTCATGTTACCTTGACTTCTTATAAATTTACTATAAGAATGGCCTTGCATTTCAGATCCTTTTGGATCTACCTTTCAAGTGCTGTGATAAAGATATAAACATCCACACCCATCAGAGAAACAGTTCTTACCCAGTGTTGGTCAGTGGGCCTTTTAGAAAATCCAATGAAAGTGATCCTATGGCTTATTTTAAGGAAACATACAAATGAATGTAATATTATACAAACATTTTCATAATGCATTCAGGGATTTCTTAAACTTCTATGATGGCAGATTTATGGTCTAGACTGTGAATGGATATAGGCTCAATAAAAGGAATCTTAAAAGCCTAGTGGTGTTCTGGGAAGAAAATCATGTAAGAGAGAATGTAGAGGCATTAAGTAGAGCTCCTTCTGTGAACTTAACCAACACATCCTTTTGCTTTTCTTCTCTGTAAGCACCAGTGAAGAATGGTCCCATCCTTTCAGCAGAGTAAAATCCTTTCTGTCAATGCAAACATGAGAAATGAGGATGAATTGTTGATACTAACAAAGCATATGGCCATTATTGAATTTCAACCCACTATAGCCAAAACCAAGCAACAAAGTACACCAAAACTGAAGAGCAGAGCACACTACAATGTCCATACACTAAAGATTTTAAATTGAGGCTGTAGATTTCAGAGGCCAAAGGAAGAGGAGAATGGTTTGTAAAAAGTTACTTGCCAATTGTGGGTAGGTAAGAGGTATATGAGACTAAAAGTCAGAGGGATGCAATATTTGGACTTCAGTTTCTCATTTCCACCAGGACCCGTTGTTACCTTACAGGAGTTGGAAAGAATTTCAGCAAAGGACTTCAAACATTTATTTGTTTTGTATAGAATGAATGATGGAGACCTCCAAAGAACTACAGTCTTTACCTAGCCTTGTCTGATCTACAGGCAGTCTCATTTCCATCACTTCCAACCAAGGGACAAGCTAGAAGCTATATAATTTGTTTCATTTTTATTTTTAAATTTGTTGCATTCCCATGTTTTATTCCCCATAAATAAGCTTTAACTGCATGGTTTATATTCTGTAACCAACTCCAAGTTCATATAATTGTTGAAAGTTGCTATTGCTGAATATCACTTCTTTCTAAATAATAATACTACTACTACTACTAATAATACTAAACACTAATAATACATTTTACATACCCATATACAGCCTGATTCTATCACTAAAAATTATAGTCATCCTTTAAGTCACTTAATATAGACCCATTACCCACTTTGTGGTAGGGTGTGGCTACAACTAATTTATTCCTCTATTTGTGGATATTAACATTGTTTTCAGATTTTGCATCAATAAGCACTGTATTTTAAACACAGGTATATTCTCTGTGAATTAGCATTTCTTTTTTCTTAGGTTTACGGAAATTAGATTTCTAGATTCAAAGGCTTTTTTATTTTTATTACTATTTATAAGTGTTTTATTTGTAAATGATTTATTATTAACATAAAGCTTAATTATAAATGCCTTCATAAATATTTGTATGGGAAAACATATTGATGCTTGGTTTAGTTTGGTGACATTAATATCTTTAGAAACCAATTTCTTTTCATCTATATCCTCTAACATGTTCCTTTTCTGGAAAAAATACATAATTTTCTAATCTTCCTGGTTTGCTTTTGATGAAAAATTTTCGTGCAATAAGATGAAGAGTAAGTAATATCCATACCCCTGCCTGGACATTGTGATACCTACAGAATTATGTTGCTAGACCAATTAGTCCCTTTCTTTTCATATTAGCCTCACATGAAGTTTCAGGCCATTGACAAACTCTAGATAGAATGCAATATGAAGAACCTCTAGTCCAATTCCCATCATAATCTTTGTGTCTGAATCCATGTGAATACAGTTGCTATCGTGTTTTTTCCTATAGGCATCTTGGACCATGAGTCTGTACCAGCTTTGCTTACAAAGCTTTGTTTATATCATTCCATGATATTTCTAGCTTGTGAATCCAAACTTTTCCAAATTCTTTCTAAAATCCAGTTCCAATCCCCTTTAAGCTGAAGAAACATCAGGTGTTTTATAGCAATGACCTCATTTCTTAGTACCAGTTTCCTCCTGTTAGAGACTTTGACCACTGTGACAAAATATCTGAGAAATCAACTCAAAAGGGGGAAGGGTTTATTTGGATCATAATTTTAGAGGTCTAGGTTCATGGTTGCTTTGGGACCCATGGTAAGTCAGAACAGAATGGTAGAGGGCATTTGGTGGGAAGTTAATTTTCTTGACAGCAGAAGAACTTGGGAAGGAGGAAGGAGACACACAGAGTTTTAAATGAGATAAAACTCATCAATGGAAAATTCCTAAGAATTTACTTTCATCAGTTAGGCTGCACTTCCTAATAATTTTAACAGTCCATCAAATTCCAACTGTACTGATGTGTTAATCCATTGACAAATTCCAAATGCTCATCTTCCAAAGTCCCCACCTCTGAACACTGTATATTGAGGCTAGGTCAAGCCCTTAACAAACTAGCCTTGAGGGGAACATTTAGTATATAGCTCAATTGCTACTTAACTTTGGGAAGTATTTATTCTCTTTTTATAAATAGGACCATTATGTTCTACACATAGTTTTGGAAAAAGCTTAAGTGATACAAAATAAGTAGAATGCCTTCTATATACAAACTATTCAAAAACTATCTTTGATGTGAAAATAAAACACATTTGAGAGTGAATAAAGTATATATACTCTTAAAGTTATTATTTATATTTTTTAGGTATCAAATTGAAAAATTTACAATAGTGATCACTTCAGTTATTATTTTCATCATGTTCTTGACCCAAGAATCAAGGTCAAGTTGCAGGACTTTGACACAGTAACACCTCCTTTTTTTTCACAGTGGTCTCACTGCAGGCTGCATCTATATTTTGGGCTCTGTGTGGATGCTTTTCAACCTTCACCATGGCACAGAAAATACTTAAAAACTAGACTCTTATGTATACTGTGTGGCTTTGCAGAGTACATGCTTCAAGAATAACAGGAATATGTTTTTCATGTATCTATTGCACATACACTTTGTCAGTGTGTACATTCAGCTGTAAAACTAAACCTCTGTCACCACAAGCATGGTGTTAGTGATTGCTCACTTATGTGGAATACTGCTTACTTTGTGTTATATCCAGGAGTATCTCTGAAAATCAAACTCATTGCTCTTTTTTATTTTCTTTCTGCACCGTGTATCCATTAATATTGTGCTGTGGGACTGTCTTGTCAGTGGAATAACTTAAATGTGTATTTTAAGAATGGATACAACTTTCAGTGATGCTTCTGTATTTCCAGTCCTTTTATGTTTGTCACAAAATTAATGAATTTGATCTTGGTAACGGTTTTTACTGTCTTGGAAATGATCCATTTGCTGACTAGGGAGGGCACTGCATTTTGTCTTAAAATGGTATCTAAACTTCAATGGTGTCTTGAAGCTGCTTGGTGATGCTTCATACAGACAGAGTCAAATTGAAAGAGTAAAAAAATGGATTGCTTTCTGATGGTCATCATTTCACTTTTCTGACTGCACTATCTTTTTTACTGTTTTTGAAGCTTTCTGGAAAAATTGTGACAATAACACCATGAATTTCTGTATATATGTGTATTTAAATTTATATTTTTTCTCTGACCAATAGTAACAATTCTAAATCCTTAGTCTTGTAAATTTGGAGTATAGTATTGAAGAATGGTGGCAGTGAAGCATGTGCATCAAAGAAAAAAAAATGACATGCAACTGACATGAAAATGTGCTTTAGGAAAGTGGATTCTCAGCTCTGTATATCTTGTAGCACCTGACAAAGTGTTTAGATATATGAACATCACTATAAATGGATGTCGTGGCCTGGCATGTCTCAGAACCCAAACCACAGAAGCCATGAGGTTCTGCCTGAGTCATGGAGTGTGGATTTGGAAATTCCTAGCAACCCAATGGCAATAAAGACCAGACCCAGGCATCTTGTCATCTTTTTATGTTTGTCACAAAATTAATGAATTTGATCTTGGTAACGGTTTTTACTGTCTTGGAAATGATCCATTTGCTGACTAGGGAGGGCACTGCATTTTGTCTTAAAATGGTATCTAAACTTCAATGGTGTCTTGAAGCTGCTTGGTGATGCTTCATACAGACAGAGTCAAATTGAAAGAGTAAAAAAATGGATTGCTTTCTGATGGTCATCATTTCACTTTTCTGACTGCACTATCTTTTTTACTGTTTTTGAAGCTTTCTGGAAAAATTGTGACAATAACACCATGAATTTCTGTATATATGTGTATTTAAATTTATATTTTTTCTCTGACCAATAGTAACAATTCTAAATCCTTAGTCTTGTAAATTTGGAGTATAGTATTGAAGAATGGTGGCAGTGAAGCATGTGCATCAAAGAAAAAAAAATGACATGCAACTGACATGAAAATGTGCTTTAGGAAAGTGGATTCTCAGCTCTGTATATCTTGTAGCACCTGACAAAGTGTTTAGATATATGAACATCACTATAAATGGATGTCGTGGCCTGGCATGTCTCAGAACCCAAACCACAGAAGCCATGAGGTTCTGCCTGAGTCATGGAGTGTGGATTTGGAAATTCCTAGCAACCCAATGGCAATAAAGACCAGACCCAGGCATCTTGTCATCTTTAGAGAGCTCTCAGTTCTATGCTGCAAAACTGGAGTCTCTCCTGTATTCAGCATCCTCCTGGCTGTAATCTAACCATTCTTCCCTGACCCTGAGACCGTTTCTCTCTCCACTTCCTAGATCCCATCAGCAGATCTCTCTCAACTGTCCCTCCTCCTGTAGACCCATACCTCCTCCTCTCTGTCGTCACCTGTCACATAGACGTTTTCCTCTGCCCTGGTGCAGGTCTATTCAAATGCTTAGTTCTGTAAAGATGCAAAACTAGGGAGCATTCTCCACTGAGGCTATCCCATTCAACAGCAAATCAGCTAGCATTCACAATACAATGCAGACCGGACTTCCGGAGGTTTGGACCCTGAGAAATCCTCTAATAGCACACTATATGGCTCCCGACAAATGGAGTTCTTAGTTGGTCTAAATAATAAAAACCTGTGGTCAGGTATAGAGGAAAATGATGAGAGGTCAGAGAGAGGGAGCAAGCCAATGCCACCACCTCATTATATTCCCAGTGGAAAAGAGAGCAAGTTCTTATTTCCTCTAACTTATATCATCTCTCCACTCAGCCATCTTACTTCCTGTCTCTGTCCAAACATTGCACTTCCTGTCTGTACAGACATCCAGACCTCTATCATTAGTTAGTGGCAAGCTCCATTCTCTGATCTTCAGACAAGCTTTATTTGTACAAGCCAGGTGTCACCAAACATCACAAACAATTTAGTGTGCTCACTGTAAAAAATATGCTTCATGAGGGTTCCGGAAGACTGAGTCAGGGGAAGAATAGAGGAGAACAAGAAAAGGGATACTTTAATGGAGGGAGCCATTTTAGGTTTAAGAGAAATCTGGCAGTAGGGAAATGTTCAGAGATCCACAAGGATGATCCAAACTAAGCAATAGTGGAGAGGCTACCTTAAATACCCTTTCCCTATAATGAGATTGATGAGTACCTTAAATGCCATTTAAGGACATAAGGGATAAACCAGTGTTTATCCCTAGTGCACAAATGGACATTGGGATCCCAATCCCCATGGAGGGATACTCTCTCAGCCAAGATATACAGAGGAGGGCCTTCATCCAGTAGCTGATGGAATTAAAAGCAGACACCCACAGCTAAGCACTGAGCCAAACTCCTGAAATTCAGTTGTAGAGAGGGAGGAGGGATGAGCAAATGGGTCAAGACTGTGCTGGAGAAACCCACAGAAACAGCTGACCTGACGAAGTGAGAGCACACAGATTCCAGTCTTAAAGCTGGGAAACTAGCATTGGACTGAACCAAGCCCTATGAATGTGGGTGCCAGATAGGAGGACTAGGCAGTCTATAGGACCTCTGACAGTGGAACCAGTGTTTATCCCTAGTGCACAAATGGATATTGGGATCCCATTCCCCATGGAGGGATACTCTCTCAGCCAAGATATACAGAGGAGGGCCTCCCCCAAATTATGTGACAGACTTTGATGATCCCCCATGTAAGGCCTCACCCTCCCTGGGGAGCAGATGTGTGGTGTGTTTTGGGGGGGGGTCGATGGGGGCATGGAGGATGAGAGGGAGAGGGAACTAGATTGATATGTAAAATAAGATTGTTTCAAAAATTAATAAATATATATGCTTATATTTATAATTGAAATAAGCCTTTTTTCCTTCATTTAAAAAAATCACCATTCTATCTAAGGATCCCTTGATAACATAGAGTCCATGACCTCATCTGGGGAAAATGGTCCCATGGTAGTGCCTAATAATCAAATGTTAGGAGAGAACTCTGTGAAAGATACTCCCTACAATCCAATTTATGATGAATAATTAGGAAATTGATTAATGACTGCTGCCTTTTGCTCATTCTTTTCCATTTCAGAACAGACCTACTGAGTGGAAAAGAGATGACAAACTCCCCCAATAAAATTAACTTCCAAGTTTCTAATTTCATCATTCAATCTATCCATCTGTTTAAGTTATTCTTCAGAGTTCCTCTAGATTGTAATACATGGATGTGTCTACAGGGTCAGGAGTGTCACACCATTGCATCACCTACTACAAAGAGAGAAAAATCAGGGTAGAAGAGAAATGATTCCTCCTTCCAGGATTAATAATTGGCAGTTCTTTTTTTCCTTCATAGTTTTTATAAAATTACATTTCTTTCTCTATTTGTTGTTCATCATTGAAAGTTGTTATTTTGGAGACTAGCCATTGGCTAGCAGAGACAGTGAGGAGAAGATATGCATAGGACAAAGAGAAATCCCTCTGGCTCACCAAGATGCCTCTCATCAAATGTCTTGTCATTACTGTGTTTCTAATACCAAATTAGGCTCTTTCCTATTGTTAATGTAATTGTTTAATTAAGGATTACTTTTTCTATTATTTTGCTGAAGGGACATCATATCAACCTGCTTTCTTAATACTTACCACTTTATCCAGAGATTAGTGCAGTTCTCAGGGCTCATCAGAGAAGATTCTTCATGCAATCAAAAGCAGTTAATACAGAAACATGCAGCTGGCCAAAGTTCTGTAAGTGCTCAGTGCTAACTTGGACATCTCTATCACACCCTCTCACCTACAAGACCCAGAGAGCATTATTGTAAGTGCCAGAGCTCAGGGAAGACTGATACAAAATAATATCTCTGGAAGTGATAGGGCTGTTACTTTCATGAATTCACACCAGCTGGGGTTGCCTGTCCAAGACAGATGCAAGATGGTGCCAGTCAACACTACAGCATGGGTTAGGGATGCTTTTAAGTCCCTGCCCCTAATTATGGAGTTTTGGCAAGTAACAGCTATAGAGAGAGTCAGTTTCTTCCTCAGTATAGCTGGTGTTCCAATGCATACCCTATTCCCTTGCAGATATGAGAAGAATTAATTGTATTCACTAGGTTATAATGATGGTCATGATGATAATGGTGATTAAACAAACATGAAACTGGAGGGAGGATGGGGTGGGGCTTCAGGAAGCAATAGAAGGAGGGAAGAGGGTAAATATGACCTAAGTACTTTGCATAAATATATGAAATTACCAAAATTTACTACTATTTACTACTGCTACTATTGCTACTCCTGCTGCTGCTACTACTATTAACAAATATTACTTCTCATTCTGATTTTCTCTGCCTGTTTAATGGTTATAAATGTCCCATGTGACCTCCTCTGGCATTTGGTGTTGTTCTACAATGAGCAGAAAGATCGTATAGCAGCCTTTATGCTCCAATTTGGTTATAGATGAGGATCATTTAATCAGCCAATTGTGGATTTCATCTCATACTTTTTCAACAGCATGTTCCTGGAGTTCATCAAGGCATCTCCACCATAGCACTGCCATCAATATCACAGTATGCTCTGGCAAGTAGTCACTGCCCCTGCGGGTGAATTATATAAAGTAAGTCTAGGCTCAAGGCATTAGCTTTTGTTTCACTAAAAATCCAGATTCTTTCTGTGTCCTACCCCTGCCCTTCTTTTGCATTCTGAACTTTTCAAGAGGAGAAAAAGTGGAAAATATATCTCATTTTTATTTCCAAAATTCAGATATTTTATTTCCTCTGGATTTAAATATATGTACAGAAGTACTCTGACTAACACCTAAAGGTAGAATTTTGTTCATATTTAATAGCCTCAAGGCTCCAGTGATTCTTTATATTTTCTTCTTGATATCATAAATCTGCTGTGTGTATATATACATAGGTAGATATTTCTTAATATAAAGGGTTCTTTGAAAGACAGTAGGGAAAAAGAAGAAGAAAGAAGCAACCTTCTTTACTGGTGAGTGACTCTTTGATGCATTATTATTTAACTTGGTCACAATTGTATCTAGTAGTCATAACATAAAATTTCAAATTATTTATTCTGAAACATATTAGCTATTTATAACCCTTTCCTACCATAAACGATAGTGTGATAAAATGTTTGTCACACAATCAGAAGCTTAAGCCAACAAATTTTGCTTGGCATGGTTTGGGTGAGAGGGCATGGCACTGCTATTCAGTGACATATACTAGATAACACTACACATGATTACAAACCCACAATAGCAGATTAATAGTGTTACCACCAGTGGGACTATCAAAAGATACCACTTTGAAGAGTTATAAACACAGCAATGTCAGTGGAGGCAATCTCTAATATTTTATACTGAGTCATTTGTGTTTTCCAGAGGAAGAGAAAAGAGGTATGAAAATCCTCAATAGACTCACATTTGCAAAAATTCAGACGACTTCTTGTATTTTTAGTAAAATCTCAAAGAGTTGAGACGATTTGGTGAAAAGGAAACTACTTGCTGAGGTATTTGACAATGATCCTATGTTGATAGAGGTACTAGTGGTCCAGCAAGAATCAATTTTCCTATTCCATAGTGTGTAGCTGATGCTCACAAATTGAACTCCATTGAAAAACTCTCTTCATACCTAAGTAGTGCTATTTGTCTCCTTCATTCAAGTGTCAAATTATATTAGTAAATTATGGAATGCAACTTCAGATATAGTGCTCCCCCCCCCCGTCTCTTTTGTCTCCTCTGCCTGCTAGTCAGATATCTGAGCAAAGCAACTTTCAAAGCTAACTGATAAGTAAAAAGGAAGCCTCCATAGAACTGTAACCTTAAAAGAATTGTGGAAACAGTTATCTCTCCTCCCAAGCTTGTCCTTTGTGTCAATAGCAAACACACACCTATAATGTAGAAGTACTAAAATTCTGGGGTTCTGGTTATATAGTTGAGTTTTTCTTATATATGAAAATAATTTTTAAGACTGATTTAACAGGATGGAAAGAAAGATCAACACTCTGAAGTTGTTCTCTGACCTCCATACATCATGTTTTGCACATGCTTACACACACACACACACACACACACACACACACCTAAGTTTACAAGTGTTATTTGTGTTATTCCCCTTCACATACATACTTGGAAGACTTCCAAAGGCTTCTTAAGGATTAGTTTGGGATTTAAGGGAGCATGGACGTTAAGTCGCCTATGAAGGGAAGCCCACTAAAGGGAGCAGCAAATTACAAGCTTTATTGGAGCTAATTTAAGAATAAAAATGTTTAATAGGCTGAGACACTGAGATTTCAGGGTGTGACTTTTGTAGCTGCTAAAGATACTATCCTGACACATAGTTATAAAAGAAAAATTGCCAAATACAATGTGCAGAGGGGATACCAAACTCAAGTACAGCAGCAAAAACTTCATCTCTGACATTCTCTTGGGAGCTTATTGATTTCACTGAGAACAGATTTATACTTCAGACAGGGAAAGAAGAAACATTGCACTATTCTTCAGTTCTTTTCATATTATCTTCAAGCAGAATAACCAAACTGCATTTGAAAAGCACATGAGTGGAGTCAATGAAAGTGTCTGGTATGAAGATAAACAGCACAATCAGTCATTGGAATATTTCCCTTGGTGCCCCATCTATTGGGTATTGAGTTTAACAGCACCCCACTTCCTCGTATTTATATGCAATTTAGCCCACAGTAATACTTATTTTTTTAATACAATAATTATGTAAGACCCACAGGAGGGCTCATATTCACTACTAGAGGTAAAAGATATAAAAGTAAAGTATGAGTGTGTTTATTTGTTTGTTCCTTTGGAAGATTGTTCATAGTCTGTAACCACAAGGTAAGCCTTTTGTGATCATTCCAGGTAAGAGCTGCTGTACTCAATCCTGTTAGAACATAAATATTATGTAAAGTTGAAATGTGAAAATGCATGTGCAAAGCCCAGTTACTGTTACAAATCTGGGGAAAGTATTCAGTGACACTGTTGGGATCAAAAGGTTTTCCTGAAAACAAAATGTTATGCTCATGTTTGTGAGTTGCTGAATTCAGTTTTCTTAAAGATATAAGGTAATTATTTAGGACAGTCAGGGTATGTGATTGTATATAACAAACTGATATAAACAGATAGGACCAGAGAGCTCAGCCATTGAAAACTAGGTAGATTTTAAAACTTGTGCTTATCAAATTACCCCATCTGTCATTTCCTAATATACAGTTTGAGTTAATCATTTGCATTTATTATACAAACTGTAATTTCGTTACTTTTATGTTAAAGTACTCATTTTCTTTAAGACCATACTTAGTATTAGGCAGAATTATTCTTCCCCAATGTGCTGAACTTCATAAATGGATGCATCCTGTTGATCATCATAGAGGTAGATGCTTATCTTCCTCTTTGGCCACTGTCAAAGGGCATGTTATCATGTCAGCACCAAAGACATATAAGGATGGTAGTGCTTCTCACTGCACAGAGTTTAAAGTACTGGCTTCAGTCCTGTCAATCACAATTCTATTAACCAAATCAAATTTCACAGCAAACTCCTAATTAAAGACAGAGGGAAAGGAATACAAAGATCATATATCTGAAGTCATGGGCAGAGTAAAACTGAAATTAATAATATTATGTATTATGATTTTCACTCTTATCCCTATAATTTATTTTCTCCTCATATGCATTCACCCCTTACCCAAAACTTCCAAAATTCTTGTCCATTAATAAAATCAGGCTTGAAATAGAGGCTCTCACACTACTCCCAATGAAAGGTTCATGCATTAATGCTGGCCTGCTCTACCTCTTTAAGAAACAGACCCTGGCTCCTGACAACGGGTGGGATGTGCACAGTGACTTGCCATGTCACTCATTACCCAGTTCTGAGCTGCATAGGGACTCTGCGCATGCGCAAGCTCCCCTTTTAAGCCCATAGCATTATTTTCCTCTCACTCTTTCTGGTGATTGACTGGTGGTCAGCCATTAACTCAATCTTCCTCTCTCTTCTCTCTGTCCTGCTCTGTTCTTTATTTCTCTCTTTCTCTCTTGCTCTCCTGTGATATAATAAACTATCGTCACTGTATCTCTTGTTCTTGTATCTCATCTTGCACCTTTTTCTTATAATTTAAGCAGAAATCTAATAGTTTGGTGCCCGAATGTGGATAGGCTCTCCCTTTGATTTTCCCTGCCGCCTCCTGGCAGGTGGGCAGGACGTCACAGGGACCCTAACACATGGATCAACAGCCGACTCTCCCTCTCACCAGTTTTCTGGAACTCTGCATGCAACAGCGACAACGATTGGGCGAGGAACCCCTTCCCAGTAGGCACAAAGGTCTTCCTGAATCTGAACGATTGACTGTTAAGTGTCCCGCATCCTTCCAGTGTTCTTGGGGGGGGGCTACAATCTTCACGGTCATGGTCTACCCCTTTCACTGACAAATTGCTCTCGGTATATTTCCCACTGGTGACCCCATCAGTAGCTGTTTGCTCCCTTGGCATTTAGTTGCTTTGAGGACTGCTGGGTTCTTTCTTCTTTTTGTTTTTTGGGGGAAGCTCAGTCCCCCATCAGACCCTGGGTCTTTTTGGGCTCTCCTTCTGGAGAGGGGCTTTTGCCAGTTTTTCCACTTGTTTCCCCCATGGGAAATAAACCAGCAAAGGAGATAAGCCCATCCACTCTACTGGGATGTCTTCTGGAAAATTTAAAACGCCTATATTTAACATGCTTCGTTAAGGCATCCAGACTCATTTATCTCAGTACTAAAAAATGGCCTACGTATTCCTTAGACAACCAGTTTCACTGGCCCCCAAACAGGACTCTAGACCCAGAAATTTTGTGGGATTTATCTAACTTCTGTCAGAAAACTGGAAGATAGAAGTAGTTACCCTATCTTCTACCTCTCTGTGGGAACCTCCTTTCACCTGAGAATGCCCTGTTTCGCTAGAACTCTTATACTATTGTTCAAAATGTCCATACTCTTCTCTTTATTAGAGTTTTTTTTGTTTTGTTTTGTTTTTGTTTTTTTTTTTTTGTTTTCATTTTTCCACATGAATGAGGTTTGAGGTTGTTGGTTCAGATCCACAAGGGATCTTTTGGATTTTGTACCCTAGCACTGCCCATGGGCTGGTGCATTTGTTCCCCAGACCTATGTTGGTCTTTTTGGATGTTGTGCTTCTTGGACTCTGGTGTCCTGTTGGTTTCACACATCTTTCTGTCTCACTCATGGCGAAAAAGTCACTTCTGCTGGCAGTTGGAAACATGCTTATGGTGGCCACCATCTTGGCCATGTGGGCTATTCTGGGGGCCACCATCTGGACCACATGACCTAGCTGTAGGCACACCCACTCACTCCAGCTGCTTGTGCTGGAAAACCCAGCTGTCAGATCTTTTTTGCTTTTTCTGATTTCTTCTTTCACTGGCCCTGTGGCATATGGCTTGTTTATGGAATACTGTGCCATTCCAGGTCCCTCTGTTTAAATCTACTCTGTCCCTTTAAATCTCCTATCTGTTTGCTACAATGTACAGATCAGAGATTGCCTTCTGGTTCCCCCTTTTATTCTTATCCAGTTCTGCTCGTCTCTGTACATGTGATTTAAATTTAACTATATACTTAGCTAACTCTATATGCAACTTAAATTTAACTGTGCTAAGTTTCATATTTCTAAATTGCTATGTATCTTTAAATGATGGTAAACATCTAAAGTCATAAAGGTCTAATTTAACTTTATATTTAAAATACAAGCTAACTCTATACAACTTAAATTTAACTGGTGTATTTTTAAATAATGATGAACATCTAAAATCATAAAGGTCTAATTCAAATTAACAAAATATTTATATCACTCAGTCCATCCTGTAAGCCATTTACAAAGGTACAGCTTTTTATTACAAAAGGGGATTTTTCTCTAACTAAAGGCAAATTTTTAACTGCTGAGATGCTAAACTAAATAGACAGCCCTTAAATGCTCAGAGATCTAGAGAACATGGTATTTAAAATGTTTTGTTAAAAAGCTTTTTATAACAGAGAGATAGGCCAGCTGCTGGCCCCACCCCATTTCCTCCAAGAAGACTGGTGGGCACTGAAGAAACTTCATCTCAAGTCAGTGGCAACACTGGCCACTGAGGAACCCTGCCCTTCACCTCAACTGTTGCAAAGGACTCTTTGGACCATGGACAAGAGGACAGTGGAATCGACTTTCCCCATGTTGTTTGGGTCAACGGTAGTCAGTCTTCCTATAGTTCCCAATCCACAGCTCACATGCAATCAGCAAGAAGGCAGGTGTCTGCAGACCACAACCATGGATGGAGGACCTTGGGGGTGGCTGTCCATGCAGCCTGCTGGCAAGACCATGTTATTCTTTAATCATTAATTCAGGTAAAATCTTATCCTTCTCAAGAACTCTGATGCTTTTAATGACTGGTAGTCTGGCTAGTTTAAAATTCTACAATACCACTATATGATCACAACTCCAAGGTCAAGATTAAGGTGCTTTTCATTGTCCTAAAAATATATGTCAATTTTAAAATGTTAATGCTTTCAGCCAAGTTGTTTCTAACATGAATATGCTGCTAATGTGTCTAAAATTTATATTTTCACAAACTCAAAGGACTTTTGTAAGTTCCAGGGAGCCGAATTGGATCCAAACAAACAGGTCAGATTCACTCCAGATATTATTCAACCTTCCCCTGGTCTGGGTTTCCTTCCCTCGTCTTGGGACCCTCCTCCCCTCAAGTACCAGGACCTAAGAAAATTTTTTTTCCTAAACTTAACCTTGTCCTCTACTCTGTCAACATCTTGCCAGGTCTAAAGAGGTGCAAGAGTTCCAAACAGCCTGGACTACAATGAAACAACCACCTTCCCTAGGATGTGGCAGTGCCCCAACTTTCTCAGGTCTCCCAAAGATGGTTAATGCCCCCCAGGTCAGCAGGAAGCAGCCTTGATAACCAATTCCCCACCTTTTTATGATAAACAAGAGTCGGGATTGTTAGGATGGCACTGGGCTGACCCCACCCCTGATGACCGGTGGGGCACACACAGGGACTGCTATGCCATCACCACTCATCACGCATTATGAACCTGTGTGGGGACTCTGCACATGTGTGGAACCTCAGTGCACATGCCCTGTCTTCACTTTAAAAGATCCAACTTTTTTCCACTTCTCTCTTTCTGGCGATCGACCATGGAGGTCATTAACTCTCTCTCTCTCTCTCTCTCTCTCTCTCTCTCTCTCTCTCTCTCTCCTCTCGTCTCTCGTCTCTCTTCTCTCTTCTCTCTTCTCTCTTCTCTCTTCTTCTTTGTTCTGCTCTGTTCTATTTCTCTCCTCTCATTTTCTTGGCCTATAATAAACTATGGTTAATGTATCTCTTGTTCTCATGTCTCATCTTGCTCCTTTTTCTTTTAATTTAAGCAAAAGAATAACACCTAATATGATATGTGAACTGAAAATTTAACTAAAATTCCTTCTCCAAATAGTCATGGAACACAAAGGAAATGATGTAATGAGTCAACCCACTTGAAGTTGGGTAAGAATGAAGTTACAGTTCACTTTTGTCCATGATGATTTTGGGACTCGTTGTTACGAGTAGGTAGGTCCTGCTATACTTTGATCGTGCCAGTTTCAGCTCTCTGAGAATAGTCACCTCTATCCAATGTCCTTTCCCATGTGGTAGGTCTCAGATTCATCATTCTGGAGGCCCCTTCTTTCCTGTCAATCTTCCTCCACTATTACTAAAAATACCCACTGAGGAATATATTACTTTTGACTTTTTTTTTCCAGACAGCTTCATACCTTGATAAACTATTGCTCTTTTTCTATCTTGAAATGTCTCAGTTCCTTTTAATTTACTGGCTTTTATAAACCCACATTTCTGTAATGCATGTACATTTGATTTCAACCAATACACACAATTATTTATTGTCCAACCTAGCAAATTTTGGGCTGTTTTTCATGATTAGTTCTGTTTGCAAAATGGTCTACATCACAAGCTCAAACGTCTAGATCCCAGGCCTAGGTGATCCAACTTTGACAAGGCTGTCTCCAAGAGGGTTGGAAAAGCTGTAATTGGTCTCTCTATCTTTTGATTAGGCTCAATTTAGCTCCCTCTACCACCCCTCTACCCATTATTTGTTTTCTCTGTTTTATTTGAAGATTTTCCACTTGGAGTGTTTCCTGTAATTGCCCTATAGGGATTTAAACTCTATGGCACATTGCACATAAAAACATTTGATTAAATTTTTGTTTCATGTAGTAAATTCTGTTATTCATTACAAATCTCACTGACTTGTTTTATGTTCGTCATTTGATTTTTTATTTTAGCTTTGTTTATTATTGAAAATGGAAACTTACGATTTCTGCAGAATTATAGATTTACTTTTTTCTCTATCTCTCCAGGTAAATACAGAAAAAAGCTCTGGATAACCTACCAAAGAATTTCAAATATTATAAAGCTCTGAGTCAGACAGAAGCCTGATTGCTTAGGGATCCCATGACCTGAAGAATTACACAGCAGTGTATTCCTAGGTTTTCTTTCCACCTTACTTATTGAGGAAATGCTAGAGAGGTCAGCAGCACAAAACTGCCAATAACTACAGACAATAGTCTTAATAAAAACCTGCTTTTTTGCCAAAGGATCAAATATTGCAACTTAACAAAAATTACACTAATAGCTACTCTACTGATTTTAAATATCACAGAAGTAAGATGGGTGCTTCTCTTTTTTCCCCTCCCAATAAAGACTGATTGGAAGCTTGCCTCCTTCCCTTCCCAAGTTCAATGAAGTCCTCTTACTGTCCCATTTACCTGATGAAGCAATGCAAAGAAAGCCAAGTGTGCATCTGCTGGGAGTTCCAGGTGAGCAATAACAGGTATATTTCTCTATTTCACAAATTTCCAGCATCAGCTAGTACCTAGTGTGGAGGCTGGTTTTACATCCTTATCTCAGTAATAATGAAGATGCCACTCCCTTATGTATGGAGTTAGTTAGAATTACTCCACAATAACTGGCTATCCCATGAAAAGCCAGTGGTGTTCAGGTGGGGACAATATCAGGCACTGCTGTGTCCACGGACTGGGTATGTGATGTTAGTGGGATCAGTGTGAACTCATATTCTCATTCCATAGTAACAAGGATTCTAGCCAAAATCAATAGAGGGTTAGTAGTACCATAATCATCTACTCTACATTGCAGTATAGAGGTAGTTAATTTTCCCCTGTCCAGTGACAGTCCCCTGTCCAATGGCACCAAGGTTTAAAGAGAATATTGTAAATAAGATCTAAAATTTGGTAAGACCCAAATCTTCAGTAAAAAGTTATTTGTTGTCAAAGATATAAGAAGATTTCAAATTGTAGATCCATAGCACATGAATCAAGATGAAATAAATGCTAAAGATGTGGCACAGAAATATGAATCAAACATAAAATATTTCATGAGCAGTTATGAACTAGGAAGTCTTAGCAGAAAAATGAGAACAAAAAAATCCAGAGGAAGTTTTAGAATTGAAAAACAGTATAACTTAAATGAACTCAGTGGGCAAATTAAAAAACAATATGGAGCAAATAGGAAGTCATTGGTGAACTTGAAATGAACAGTGTCTCAGAAACCAGGGTTGTGATGCTGTATTAAGGTAGTTACATTTGTGTCAACAGAATTTCAGAAAGAGATTAGAAAGTATGAGAGGCCACAAAGCATTAGAGAAATATGACTTTAAAAAGGCATGAAGTCAGCAAAGGGTACAAAGCTACAAAGTTGGAAGAAGCTGAGGAAGTTGTAAATATTTACATTTATAATCATTAAAAAGGTAGTTAGTTATAAATCCATCAAATCATGAAAAACTTACATCCAGACATTTATAAAGAAATGGATCTATATACCGTGTTTATGAATTAAAAGTGTTTTCTAGATATATCTCCCCAAATGACTTCTATACTTGATGCAATTCTAGTATGATCTAACAAGATTTTTATGACAATGTGGGGAAGTAGCAAAAAAACCAATACAGAAAAAAACAATTTTGAAAGATAATATGTAAGAGAAGTGAGTTCATGCAATTTAACTGCTGGATAGCCATTGTGGAAGAGTGATATTGGCAGAGAGAATAAATACATTTAACAGTGCAGAAAGCCAAGAAATAACAAAAACAGAACTAGGACTTCTGACTTTTGGCAAAGGTCAAAGGGAATTCAATGTAAGGTAGTCTAATAAATAAATTGTGCTGCAGGGCTTGAATATTCATAGAGAAATGGAAGAATTTGTTGACTTAATTTAACTTTCAAATAAAAATGAAGTTGATATCCAAAGTTTACAAGTACATGAAAGATCTTTTCAATTTTAAGTATTAGATCTTTTGAGGTAGCTCATACTGTTGTCCAAATGGTTGTAATTCAAGATTTTTAACATTATGTAAGTGTTGGGAATATTCAAAACTCATTCTCTTGTCTGTATCAACTTTTGTCACTATGACTTTTTATGATTATCACTATGACATCTTGTCATAATGACTTTTCTATGGGATGCAAGATGATGTCTCATTGCTGTTTTAACTTACATTTGTTTAGTGATAAGTGGTGATATTGAAGATTTCTCATATTATTTGTTGGTCATTTGTATGCCTTCGCTTGGCATTATCTATTCAAGTCTTTTAATGTTTTAGTAGGGCTATTTGTTACTGAGTCCTGGACATTAGTGTCTGTATCAGTTGTTTATCCAGTTGCTGTGATAAAATATTTCAGTGAAAGCAATATCAGGAAGGTCTAAAGCAACATAAGGAAGATAAAGTTTGTATTGCCTCACAGTTTGAAGTTATGCTTCATTATGATGCAGAAGTCACAGTGGCAGGGTCAAGAGGCAGCGGATGACACTGCATTGCCAGTCAGGAAGCAGAGTCTGAGGAATACTTGTGCTCAGAACCCTTTCTCCATTTTTTATGCTTCCAGAACGTTAGCCCACAGAATTGTGACGCCCATAGTGGACAAGAGTTCCCATCTGTATTAACTTAATTAAGATAATTCCCCACAAATATACCCACATAATTCTAGAGCCAGTCAAGTTGACAACTGAGACTAATGATCACAGTTCTTTAATTAAGAAATGATTTGCAAATATTTTGGAGGAACTGCTATAGCAGGCTTTCTTGGACTGCCAGCCACCAAATCATGACAAAGAGACATTATTAGTTATGAATGCTTGGTCTTGGTTTAGGTTTGTCTCCATAGCTCTTATAACTTACATTAACTTGTTTCTTATCATCTTTTTTGCTTAAGAGCCTTTTTCCTTTCTTTCATTCTGTATGTTTTACTTCCCTGCTTCCTCTGTGTCTGGCATCTCCTCCCTGCCTCCCACTCCACCTGTTCTCTCTTGACTCTATAGTCCTCCTCCTCCTTATTCTCTCTGCCCACCAGGCCCATCTATCCTCATACTGCCTAGCTATTGGCCATTCAACTTTTTATTAGATCAATCAGTTGCCTTAGAGAGGCAAGGTAACACAAATGTAACACATCTTTACATAGTTAAAAAATTATCCTGCAACATAAATAAATGTAACTTTACTTAGTTAAACAAATATTCTATCCCACAACAAATTGCCTCTTCATCCTACTCATATAATACAATAATATTAGAAATAAGTCTATATCTAAATAAATCTAAGTCAGGATGCTGAAAAAAATGTCTGTATTTCCATGTTATCACATTACCATTCACAATAACCAATATATTTAAGCAACCCAAATATGATTGGATTATTTCAAGATGGCATAAATGCAAAATAAAATGATATTTATCCTTAAAAGAATATATTCTGCCACTTTCAATATCATAGACAAATCTATTGATATAGATACAAAGTTATAGTTAGAAATATGGAATCAGTCTTGGTATTCTATTGCTAATCATGGCAGCTACAGTAAATTTATATTTCAAAATGGCCAAATAAAAGATTTTGAATGTTCCTAACACAAAGAAATGATAAACTTCTGAGGTGTGAATATGTTGCTTAGTTTTATTTGATCATTTTATAATCTTTTTTACATGTCTAGAGTACCGTGTTGTTTTCCATGAATATATGGAATCACTAAATGTTAATAATAAAATAAAATAACATGAAAAACCATTAAGATTGTATGAGAAAACATAAAGTAGTATCTCTAGGACCTAGGTATTGCTGGCTGTAGAGTTTATTAATATGATAGTAATATATTATGCTTATTATCTTCATGTAGGGAATTAAACTTAACTCTAATAAATTAACATGTGTATTTGGACAGGAGGGATTAACTCTACTCTATAGTAAAGTAACAACCATAATTAATATAATTCAAATTAATTGAATGTTTCAATGTAAGTCTTAGAGAGGCCTTTTAATGTTTATGGAATTCTAACTGTCAAGGTGATGGACATACTAATTATCCTGATCTGATCCTTACACTGCATATATGTATTAAAGTATCACCTATATCCAAATATATATGCAATTACCATGTGTCAATTAAAAATAACAAATATTTACAATAATAGATTAAAGACATCAACATAAGACTACATTAGTAAAACTGCTAGAAGCAAATAGAGAGTAAATGTCCAGAAAATTAATCTTGTCAATGATTTCTTGAAAACAATTCCCAAAGCTTAGGCAAGAAAAGCAAAATAGACGAACAGAGACAAACAGGATGGCTTCAAAGCTAAGTGTTTGATATGACCTAAGATACAGTAAGAAGAGCTTGTGTATGTCTATGAGGAATAATTCATTCTGTCGACACCCTCTCTTAAATACCATCAGCTATACAGATTTGAATTTCCTTTCACATTTAGGGCAGAATCAAAGGACGATGTTCTGTGGCTTAGCTCTGCTCATGTGGCTTTTAGAAAGTACAGAGACAGAAACCTAACTCCATAAGCTTTTGGTGGGATTCACCATTCCCACTGAATGGGACTCAGACTTTTTATTTTACTGTGGTAGTTAGATTCTGGTTTAATAAATTTTATTTTCTCTTTTTAGAAACAATCTTATTTTACATATCAATCCCCCATTCCCTCATCCTCCTATCCTTCCATGCCTCCCCATCATCCCCACCCCCATCCCCCAAAGATAATGAGGCCTTCAACTAGGGATCATCAAAGTCTGTCACATCATTTGGGGGAGGGCCTATGCCCTCTTCCATGAATCTGGACTGCAATAGTATCCCTCCATAGGGAATGCGCTCCCAAAGTCCATTTGTGCACTAGGGATAAACACTGGCTCCACTCTTAGAGGTCCCATAAACTGCCCAGGCCTCCCACATTCAGAGGGCTTGGTTTGGTCCAATACTGGTCCCTGTGCTCTCACTATCTCACTAGGTCAGGTCAATTGTTTCTGTGGGCCTCTCTAGCACAGTCTTGGCTTCTTTGCTCATCCCTCCTCCCTCTCTAAAACTGGATTCCTGGAGTATGGCTCAGTGCTTAGCTGTAGGTTCCTGCTTCTGCTTCGATCAGCTACTGGATGAAGTCTCTAGGATGACATTTAAAGTAGTCATTGATCTCATTATAGGGGAAGGGCATCAAAGGCAGCCTCTCCACTACTGCCTAGATTCTTAGTTGGGGTCATCCTTGTGGCTCTCTGAACATTCCCTAGTGTCAGATTTCTCTTAAAACCTATACTGGCTCCCTCTATTAAGGTATCTCTTTTGTTGCTCTCCTCTATTCCTCCCTGTCTCAGTCTTCCTGATCCATCTTGTTCTTCTCTCCCCTCCTCTTCTCCCTTTCTCTTTTTCCTACCTCCTTCTCCTCCCCCCACCCTGTGCTCCCAATTTGCTCAGGGGTTCTTGTCCCTTTCCCCTTCTTTGGGGGACCATGTGTTTCTCTCTTAGGGTCCTTCTTCTTTATCCATTAGCTTGACCATGGACTTGAACACACAAACACCATTCATATTATTGAAGTCAAAAATTAGTGCCAGGCTAGTGGGCCCACCTAAACTGTTGTGACTCTTTTTCCTGGTCAACCTGGGTGGAGAACAATGACATGAGATCCTTAAATATGTGCTTGTCACAGGTTAGGTCTGATTGGATAAAAGTCACTCTTGTAGAGAGCTTGTTTCCCGAAAACCTAGGTTTGCACATAAAACCCTATCTGATATTTTCGTTAGTTTCCACTGCAAATCCCAGCTATCTTCCTCCCTTCTTCATTATGTTTGTCTCTTCTTCCCAAAGCATTTGCCGGTTTCTTCTTGAATTAATTTGCTTACTTTTATTTCTCTTCTTAATTACATTGGGAAATGTTTTGTATGAAGAAAGGAATATATTATTGGGTGTATTAATATATAAATGTAGCATTGGGTATACTAATCTGTAATATATTACATTGATATGCAATACATTATTGGGTGTATTAATATGCATAATGGGCAGCTTCATGACTTTTGAAAAGCATTTTTATTGCCAATGATTCAAAAGCTCAAGTGACAAAAAAGTAAGAAATAGGAATTATAATTTGCTACATGTGTATAATTCAGTCTTTTAAAAAGTTCTCTCTTGAAAATGGGGAAGAGGTAGAACTCTCAATTCAATAGTCATTCATTCATCCAAGCCTCCCAAAATCCCTTTACTTCCTCCTGAGCATTTGGCCCTGACTCTCATTACTGTTGATAGAAAACTCTAGAATTGATAGAGGAGATTACTACTGTGAGATATCCGTCTTCAGTGGTTGTGAAGGGATATCTTGCTAACTAGATAGGACAGGTGTCAAATAAAATCACCTCACACAGGAGCTGTTACTACTATGTTGGCAGGGTCATGAAGCACACAGCCTAGGACTGTTGACTAGAAAGCTAGTGGGAGAGCTCTATGCTCTTCTACACTTTCTGAGTCCTGCTGTTCTTTCACAGATGCTCTTCTATTGTGGAAATATTTATTTCAAATGTAGAATATTGAGAATGGCTTCCCCATTGCAAGTGCTGAATTATTTGTTGTTTTAACTTGTGTTGGATTTGACCTAATTTCAGTGCATGCATTTGGCACATTCAGATACAGAACTGATTTGTAATAAAGTGTTTCCTGTCCTAATGCCCATGCTACAGACTCTTGACCTCTTACTGTAATCCAGAAGAATTGAATTTAGGGCCTCTTGCATGTTTTTTCCCACCAATTACTACTGTTAAGCCAAGACTAGCTGTGCACTGCCTTGACATTTCCTCTTGCAGATCTCCATCTTCTTGCTTCATTCTATCTCTCATTTTTAGATTCTGTCTTTTCTGTTACTTTGTTAATTTGAGTTTACTTTTTTGTCATTTTCTTGTCTTTCATCATAGAAAGAATTTGTGAGGAAGAGAGAGATTTCTATTTCACAATGCATTGCAAAAAAGCAAAATCGAATTTTGCATGCTGGCCACATCAGAGCCTCACTGTGATAGAGGAATGCTTAGGTGAAGGAGATAAGAAAATGTGGAAAAAGGTCAGTGTATCATTACCAGAGGCTGTTACAAGAAAGTTCCAATAGGGTGCCTTAAACAACAGAACTTTTATTTTCTGGGGGCTGGGAAGATGCCCCAGTAGGTAAGAATGTTTGCTGGCTGAACATAAGGGCATTTATGTCAATTCTCAGCCTTCACATAAAGGATCCCAGCATGGCTACAAGTCACTGTGGCTCCATCCTTGGAAAATAGGACAGGTAGATCTCATAAGGATGGATGCTGGTCAGTCAGCATAGCTGCAACAGAAAGTTACCAGTTCAGTAAGAGATTTGATCTCCTCTGATCTAGACATGTGTATGTACATGTATTCACACCAAACACTCATGTGCATACATTACACACACACACACACACCACACACACACCCCCCTTTAAAGTGGATCATCAACTTAAATTCAAGTAGTGAAATAAAACAACAAAAAATGTATTTACAGTTGTGGATCTTCAAGGTCAAGGTACTTGTTTTTTCCTGATGCTGCTGTGGACTGTAGATGCTCTGTCCCTGTGTTGTCACATGGTCACCTTCAGTGTGTCCTTCCTGTTGGATTAACCTATCCGACTGGATTAGGACATATTCCAATGGTTTCATTTAGTTGTTTATTAGTGATTTAAGCAAGATTTTGAAAGAAAGTCACATTTTATGATATTTTGGGCTAGTACTTCAACATGGAATTTGACATGACACAAAGTAGATTTTAACAAAACCCAATTTGTGTTATATATGTAAAACATGATACTTTACTACTACATGATGAAGACATATATATATATATATATATATATATATATATATTGTGTGTGTGTGTGTGTGTGTGTGTGTGTGTGTGTGTGTGCAGTTTTAATATCATCTCAGAATTTTGAGTTTTCAAACATTAGCAAACTGCAATGGGACTGTATATACAGATTTGCTTACTTCTCTGAGAATTACAATTGTATCTAGAGCCTGCGATTAAGCAGAATGACAGCATTGTCAAAATGTGTCTCCAGATGATTTTGAAATACAACTGTGAAGATTGATTTGGCACCATGTAATCCAACAGTTTAGATACTGGCTCCCCAGCAAGCAAATACATGTCCTTGAGGGAGGGGAAGGGGTAAAGGACACATTTCTATGTTGGGAAAGTTCTTTCCTGTGGAGAATTCTAAGAACGCAGAGGGGAGAGGGGGTGGCATTTGACAAGATGGAACATTCTCCCTTCCAAACAGTGCCATTCCTGGAGGTTGTCCTGAGTGTGGGCTGCATTTATCATCAGGGAAGCTTTCTGTGCATTGAACGGTGAGCCCAATCTTCAATTTAAAATCTCCCAGTCTTCAACTACCTCTTTGCCAGCCATCACTTTGACCCACAGTAATAACACAAACTTGATGGCTTTTCTTGCACCATAGACACATTTATAAAGGCTTAAAAGTGTAGCTTGGTAGGGAGAGCCTAGTGGTCATGGTTATGTCCATTATCTCATGTTAGTCTGTATCTAATGAGTCTTGAAAAGTGAAAAGTAGTTGAGGCAGTGTTCTGAAGAAGAGTCTGGGCACTTATCATCAGAAATGTTCAACCTTTTTTGTGCTGAATTTGGATTATTTAACTTTGAAATAGCAATGGTTTTAAAAGACATTTTCATTCTACATATTAGGAAGAGGTACATACATATGTGTCTGTGCTTACATGCACACATGTATTTTTATTGTGTGTTAGACAGAAAATGCTGAAATTTAAACTTTATCCTAAATTCTTATATCAAAATTCCTCACAGTGTATTCTGGTCATTGATAGATTAAATATCTGGGAAGGGTGAGCAGGGGTGCACCAACTTGTCAAGGCATCACAATTTGGAAGAAGACTGCGAGGCATGAGATGAAAGTCGATATCACAATTTGCTGGAGGCATCAGATGTGTCACCTCACATGAAGTTGCAGACTACAAATTTCTTAAAATGACAGGCAAATTCACATAGAGTGGTGAAAATAATATTGGTTGACAATTTATGTTTGGAGATAGTTTAATGAACTGGTAGTTGTTTCATATAGCGAACTCATTCAGGCCCATCATTCCCGAAGTGACTGTGCATCTGAACTTGCAGATTCTGACCTCTGTTCCTGGATTTCTGATTCAGAAGGTCTGAAAAAATTCTGGGATTTACATCTTTACAAATTTCCGGGGATATGTATGCTGAAGGTTGGGAACTCTGCTTAAAGAGATGCTGCTTTAAGGAAACACTTAAGTGAGGACCACCTTTCAACTACATTTTTGCTGTTAAATGGCTTAGTGAGACTCATCTCTTAAATTCCTCTTCACAGTAGTTACAGATTATTACAGTGGAATAGTCATATAAATATAGAGAATTGTGGGTTGAGGATTCAAGAAGCATTAGTGATCAAAAGGGAACTGAGTGTTCTTTCCCTAGTGTGTAAGTCAGCAGCTGGTGATAACATGAAATATTTTTTGTTTCCCGTAGGAACAATGCCTTTGGTATTTACAGCTAGTGTGTTGTCTATTCATTTAGCTGGTAGAACTGGTGATGAGCAGTTCTCAAGCCAGTTCAAATAAACCAGTTTTATACATGGTTCTTCACTTTTACAATGTAAAATGTAATGCTCACAGAGATTGTTGGTGATTTCCTGAAACAATGAACTATCTAAGCCCAAATGGTCTGTAGCTACTTACAAAGATAGGTCAAGTCAACGAAAAGTAGGAAATTCTTTGTGTTTTCTGTTAGAAGCAATTAACTTTTAATGTGCTCATATCACATTGGAGAGCTTACTGGTTGTTTCCACTTTTCTTTGCTTTTAAGGCTAAGCAAAAGAGTAATATTAGTTTAGGTGTAAGTACCAAGTACAAATAACACTAATGTTGACTGTTAGTAAATAATCAGCTGCAAAGACTGTGGGGAGAAAGTTTTTATTGTTATTATATTACAATATATATAAAGTTTGTTAGTTATTTATGTTTTCTAGTTCTCCTTTGATCCCCAGTTGGCTTTTTGTAATTGATCAGTAATTTACATTTAACCTTGACCAGTCACATGATTATGATTGGCTATAATATCTCATTTTTAATTGATTTGTCTTCAGCTATTTTTTATACTAAATTTTATTCATTCACATCTAGTCTCTTTCTGTCATTAGACTACTGTAGCAGAAGCCAAGTGATTTTTATTTCCATTGTGATTTTCACAGATAAGTTTGATTTTTGAAAAGTGTCACAAATTTAGGGGTCCCTATATTCTTACTTATGTACTGTTTTATGCTGTGACTGAAGACTGTTGCTTAGTATCTGTTGTATCAACTGAGATTTACTATGGGGCCTCATAGTGGGAAGATATATCTTTACATGCATTTAGGGAAGATATGTATTCTCTAATTAGTAAACTAGTGATTTTTGTGTGAGCATGTGATGACTCTGGTAGCACTATTATGTAATATCAGACAAGTATTCCCATCTCGTTTGCTATGATTCTCTATTTTTCAACTGTTCCTTTAATCCCATTAATAATGTTGAAAATATAATTTAAGGTTCTATTTTTCCTCTGCTAACTACAGTTTATTATGGTACCTGTAAACGGCAGATTGTCAACCAATATTATTTCCTACAGAGTGCCTGAATTTACCTGTCATTTTAAGGAATTTGTAGTCTGAAATTTCATGTGAGTTGACATTTTTATGCCTCCAGCAAATTGTCAGAGGATGCAGTTTGTTGAGCTTTTCCCAGCATGCTTAGCAGCTGTTCTCCAAATGTTGATGACTTGACAGTTCTGAATGCCCCTGCTTTCTCTATCTCCAGGTAATAATGTAAATCTGCATAAGAATATAGTCTAGGTCCCCTGGAGAAGGGCAAAGGGACAAGATCTCCTGAGCAGATTGGGATCAAGGGAGGAAGGGGTAGGGAGCTAGGAGAATGAGAAGGGGAGAAGAGGAGGGGTGAGGAGGACATGAGGGAGCAGAAAGGTTGAGTCAGGCAGAAGAATAGAAGAAAACAAGAAGGGAGATAATAGAGGAAGACATTTTATGTTTACAGAGAAATCAGGCACTAGGGAAATGTCTGGAGATCTACAAAGATGACACCAGCTAACAATCTGAGCAACAGAGGATGCCCTCTGATAATGAGATTGATGACTGATTTAGATGCCATCCTATAGCCTTCATCCAGCAGCTGGTGTAAGTAGAAGCAGACACCCACAAATAATCACTGAACTGAACTGGAATCCAGTTGCAGAGAAAAACAAGTGATGAGCAAAGGGGTCCAGACCAGGCTGGTAAAACCCACAGAAACATCTGACCTGAACAACGGGGAGCTCTTGGTCCCCAGACTGATAGCTGGGATACCAGCATGGGACTGATCCAGACCCCAGGAATGTGGGTTTCAGTGAGGAGACCTCGGAAATTTACAGGACCTCCTGTAGTAGTTTAGTACTTATCCCTAGCATAGTTGTGGACTTTGGGAGCCCATTCCATATAGAGGGATACTCCCTGAGCCAAGACACACAGGGTGGGCCTAGGCCCTATCCCAAAGGATATGATAGACTCTGATGACTCCCTATAGAAGGCCTCACCCTCCCTGGGGAGTAGAAAGGGTATGGGATAGGTAGGGTGTTAGTTGGGGCAGGGAACATGGGAGGAGGAGAGGGAGAGGGAACTGGGATTGACATGTAAACCAATCTTGTTTCTAAGTCAAAAAAAAAAAAAAAAAGAATATTGTCTACCCAATCTGGATTCTGAATAAACCTGGCTGTCAATTTTTTGTTTACCTTAGTAATTTCTTTTCTCCTGGAAATTTTAATACTGGACCAATATGGAATTGCCACTGGAATATACAGCCATAATGCATGTTGTATGAAATCCATATAGATCTATGCCCTGACATATGAAAGTCCCCTGTGAGGCCTGCTTTTCTACAGAAAATAACAAACTCAGAATCCTTGGGTGCACAATTTTTGAAGGAATCTAAATTTACATGGTATTTCCAATAGCTTCATTGACACTAAAAACTGCAAAGAAAAATATCCACAGCTGCTTAAGCTCCCAAAGTGAGCTCCTGTGGTATCTCCAAATGCTGAAGTTTTTTTTTTTTTTTTTTTTTTTTTTTTTTTTTTTTTTTTTTTTTGCTTTGGTTCTTTTGAATTGCTACTAAGTTATAGAAATTGTACTACCTAGAGGGAGAAATACAAAGTAAATAATATATGAGATTTATTTTCTGTTGAAAGTGAAAAAGAAAAAACCCTCCTTTTCTCCTTAGATAATTTATATCATAACCTTGTGTTGCAAATCTTTTTTCTGTGTATGTGAGTGTATATGAATCTTTGAAAAAGCCGATAAGCCTCATGACAACTTTCAGGGTCAAGGGTTTCTTTTTCAAAGATGTGGGAAATATCTTTGAAGTATAATCATCACTGAACTTAGCAATTGTCCTGTTAGAAGGCAGGAACCTAACTTCTTTTTGTAAATTTCTGGAGATAAGGACTCACTGTGTAGGTCAGTCAGGCCTTAAATTCATGATTCTCTTGCCTCAGTCTCTCCAATGCTGGAATAACAGCCTGCTTCGCCACAACTGGCTATCTACTGTCTTGTATGGCCTATTGTTCCACATTATAAATATAGCTCTTGTCATAAACATATGAGATTATTTTTCCTTTGGCTAAAGCAGTCACAGATGGCCCCAACTGTTAATTTGGGGTGAACCCTTTAATAGATGTTGCTATTAACTTCTCTTAGCCTGGGTCACTGTTTACCCTGAGGGTGTACACACAGTGGGCTCTGTGTGTTTGGCTGTTGGAGATCTTCTACTCCTTTCTCTTGTTTCATGTATTGTCTTTGATGTGCAGTGCACCATGGTGCAACGCTCTGCAGTAAAACTTGCCTATTCAATAGTTTTCCAAAGATTTCTGGAGGGGTCCGAGGTTTCCTTTCCTTTTCTGAGTCAGGGCCTTCTATCTAAAACAGGCTGTCCTCAAACTTGGAATCCTATTGTCTTAGCTTCCTGAGTATTGGACTTACATATAGGTGCCTGCAACACCCTAAGCTGGAAGGTTTCATTTTAAGTATATTTTTCAAATACATGTTTGGTATATTTGTAGTTAATGTACACTTTAATACTCTGAAAATTTTCATACCAGTGTGTGGGAAAGGTAGCTTGAGTTGAGAGAAATTGGCTTGCCAAAGTTTATGCACCTTATAATTGCAGTGCAGGATTTCAATGTAACATCCTCGGCTTCCATAGCCTATTAACTTCATTCTGCAACATTTATTGTAAATGGACATATCACTAATTTATTTACCTGCTACCACATTGCATTCATAAACATTGGCTTGTTATTGTTCAAATGGGTTTGCTTGGTAGATTAACTCAGTTAACTTAGGGACCAGATCTTTGAGTGAAGGCATTATTTTTGTAATAACAGAAACTCTGAGCCAACATTTCATAATGCTATATACACAGTAATAATGAACGTTCTAATTTCTGGAAAGATGGACTTACATCCTTTATTTAAAGCATTTTTCAGAACCCAAAGCAGCCATAAACAGCTAGAATATTATCTGTTAAATGACTATCTCTCCTTCTTTTCATTTCTTTAGCAATATTAACAGACTCAAATTAACTAAATGGTGTTTTCCCCCTCTCTTATATTGCCTTAAGTTTTGTACTCAAATATCTGTATCTAGTGGGAGAGCTCAAAAAAAATCAAATAGCATTTTTCTGTCTTAAATTCTAGTGCAAAATGAATGCTGAGGTTTATAAAGACATAAACTTCTGTGAATTATATAAATCTGACAAATTATTATGCTATTACTTTTATCTTTTATGCTCTTTTTATGTACTTTTCTCTCCACAAGACAATTAAAACCCCTTTCCAAAAGTCTGTGCTCCCATATTCATAAAAATCTGCAATGTTGGCATATTCATGTCTTTTTTATAGCTTTCAATAATGTTCAAAAATGACAAATTCAAGATAGGGTTAGCTATTAGGCTGTTAGAAATGGAATGACATAATCATATGAAATACCTCCTTCAGGTAAAGCCTTCACAGGATTTTAGGCAAGAAGAAATCCCAGTTAAGCAAGCGAGAAAGGAATTGCTGTTATTGCCTTGGTGGTCCACAAATTTTCTGGGTTCTGCATCCAAACAAGCTGTCTCCATTAACTCCCTGGTTTCGGTGTAGGTAGAGCAAGAGAGTTCAGCTTCTGTGTAAATGTGCTGACACTCACCACCAATACCTGATCCTCATTGGGCCACAGCTGGGGCTGTAAAGAGTCTTAGTGGTGGTCAGAGATTTTTACAACATACCTGAAATAGAGTTGAATAGCTGAAGAAGGCTGCCCTTCTTTTCAAGATTCTAAATGAACAATTATCAAAAGACAGCTGTTTCTGCAAACCTTATAGTTATCCCCCACCCACAGGTCTTCCAAAGTTCTCCTTACTTTATTAACTAATGATTCACTTACCCCTGCCAATCATACTAAGCTGCTAGTGGATCAAAGCAATACCAGCATATAATCCCTGTTCTTTAAATTGACACCTCATACAGACCTTTGCTTTTATTCTAAGATCTTAACCTGGGGCCTTGAGGATGTGTAAGCTCTCTACTCCAAAACTGTATATTCTCTCCCCTGTTCCTCACATGGAACTTGGTAAGCTGCCATTCAGTTATTAACAGCGTCATCTTCTCTCTGGAGAATGTAGGAGAATATTTCTCCTTACTCTTTCTGGCTGGCAGAAGTCAGTTCTTGGCTTTGAGGACTGCTGGAATATATATTGAGGGATTACCTCTGGTATCTCTGTGGCTCTACTGTGCTATTTATAACCCTTCATAGTTTTTGCTGATCTTAAAATACCTTTAATTTACCCTAATTTTGGAAAGAAAATATCCTGAACATTTGGGATTCAGATTTCTTACAATCCTGGTTTAATATTTAAAAAATAATGTTACAGTTTCATGCTACAGTTTCTTTTGTTTTTTTTTCTTTTTAATTTTTTAAATTTAAATTATAAGCAAGATTGTTTTACATGCCAATCCCCATTCCCTCTCCCTCCCCTCCTCCCCTGCCCCCCACTAACACCCTACCTATCCAATACCATTTCTGCTCCCCAGGGAGAGTGAGGCCTTCCATGGGAGGGGTCTTCAGAGTCTGTCATCCTTTGGGATAGGGCCTAGGCCCTTCCCCATGTGTCTAGGCTGAGGGAGTATCCCTCAATGTGAAATGGGATCCCAAAGTCAATTCCTATGCTAGGGATAAGTAATGATCTACTACAAAAAAGCCACATTTATGGGGTCTTGATTAGTTCCATGCTGGTTTTCCAGTGACCCACAGAAACAGCTGACCTGAACAGTTTCTTTTGTTGTTGTTTTAGTTAGGGTTTCTCTGAGTAGTTTTGGAGCCTGTCCTGGAACTCATTCTGTAGACCAGGCTGACCTCAAACTCACAGAGACCCACCTGTCTCTGCCTCCCAAGCACTTGGATTAAAGGCATGTACAACCACTGCCAGCATGAGAATCCAATCGCTATTTAGGTCAGAGTCCCTTTGGATGTGTTATGGTGCTTCTTTCTTACAAACTCTCAAAAGTTTCTAGTTATCATTATCTTTGTTGTTTCTACTGTGGAAAATATCATCACAGTGTTTTTACATTTATTTTGTTTAATAGCTTTATAAAAGAATTCTGCATTTGATCAAATTAAGAAATGTTACAATATTACCCTTTAAAGTATTTCCCTCATTTTTCTGTCCACACTTTTCTGTTAGATGAATTGATATCATTTAGTTATTCCTGGCCTCAACTAACATTTCTAAATATTTTATTTCCCTGTTCTTCACTTCAGATATTTCATACTTACTTGTTTATATTTACAGAAAAAATGTTTCATTTTAATTAATTGATAAGTATGAAGGCTCCTTTATAGTACTTCTATGCTGGCTGTAGCTTTTTGTTTGTTTTGTTCCCAAAAATACATTCTATTTCCTTGTTTTCTATTTTTTTCTGGGTAAATTTAGAGTATATTGATGAGATAAAAATGTAAATTTGTAGACTCTGCATTCTATTGCTTTTCTTTGATGAAGGTTGTGTTTATTTGTCAGTAGACAATGGCTTGCCTGTGCTTATACTACAAGCTCCTGTGCTTGACAGTTGTGCTTTGATTTAGATCTTCCTTCTTTCTTTTTTCCCTTCATCTATCTATCTATCTATCTATCTATCTATCTATCTATCTATCTATCTGTCTATCTAGTATCTATCTATTTTACCCAGCCTGGTTCCTGCCCATAGTATTATACATTTCCTGTATGAGCCCCTTTACTACAGTTTATACAAATGACATTTAGTCCCAGGTTAAAAGCTTGAGAAGATGGGAATATATCTGAGGAACATGCTCTCTTGTCATTCCTTGGGATGTGTATACCGCCTTTCCATTAGATTCTGTGTATTCTGTTCATTCTTCAACAATTTAGGTAGTTAATTTAAAAATGACATGCTTACTTTTATGTTTTATGTTTATGAGTGTTTTGTCTGCATGTATGTATGAGAGCCAGAGATGTTATTAGGTCCCCTGCAACATTAGAGATAGTTGCTAGCCTATATTTGGGTTCCTGTAACCAAACCCAGATCCTCTGCAGGAGTAACAAATGCCATTTAGTTTCTTTCTAATACTATATTCAGGTATTATATCTGCCTTCTGCAGAAAGGTCCAGATAATAGACTGAATCTCTCCTATTTTGATATGAAATAAGTCTTTCAGTGTATTTTGGACTGTGGCTGTTAGTGAAACAGTGATCTTCTTTAGTTCCTCTTTATTTTCCTATAAATAAAAGCCAAAGTCCTTCAAGGGTATTGGTTCTTAGCATACCGATAATAATGGTATACTGAGAATCTTGAGTGCACTTCAAGGAGTTCTGTTCAGATTTAGGTATGTCTTCTATAAGCACAAAAATTATGTGTGGCATTTTCTTTATCAGATTAGTAATATAATCATAGCTATTAATTTTTTCATTGCCTCACCAAAGAAGAATGTTTTGGCCTAATATTATATTTGCATTTGTAATAATGAACAACATATACACAGTCTCTTATGTAAAACAATATATATATATATATATATATATATATATATATGTGTGTGTGTGTGTGTGTTATATAATATATACAGTAATATATTGTAGAATATATAATAGAACATTATTATAGCAAAACGACTATTAATTATAATAAAGCATGATGTGATATATATTAGGGAGAGTTTAGGGTATTATAAAAACCCACATTGTCTGAATGTGGTATTTTCTGCCTATAATAGTGACATATAGAAGGTGTAGATAGACTGAGTATGAGTTCAAAGCCATCCTGGACTACATAATGAGAGTTTAATCTCAAAAAAATTAAAAGAGAAAATACCTTACATAAATCTATGTAATTTAGCAATGTACCTAGAAATGATATTCAAGTTGACATCCAGGTCACAATGAGGAAGTATCCAAGCAATGAAGAAAAAAATCAAGGAAAAATATTATTTTTAGAAAGAATATGTTTAATGACAAGCCCCACCACCACCACCCAGGGAAGTAACAGCATGAGAAATTCACAGATGTGAAGGGAATTGAGAATGGAGACATCCTAGAGCACAAAGGGAACTGTGGTGAGAGGCATGGATTGAGTCTGGGAACCACTGCACACCATGAAATACATTGTACACCGCTCCCTGTGCTAGTGGCCAGCCTGTCTGGATGGCTCTTGTTGTTTTTCATCAGAGAGAGTCCAGACAGTAGGCTGGAGGGAGATAGATAAGACAGTGAAAAATATGGATTAGTTTTTGTATTTTTACTTTCTGGCAAAAAATCCCACACCAAGTAGCTTAGTTATACATGTCAGGATTCCTTCTAGTATCAAGGAGTATTATTCTGTTTGATTGTTTCCTTCTCCTCTCTCAGACTCATGGTAATAGTAGCCTAAATTTTTCATATAATCTACATCATCAGGTAAGCAGAACTGCTGTGAATGTTGTGAAATAAAAGACTGATGATAAGAATAAGTCTTGACACAGTTGAAAAGGAAGCTGGCCTAAGAACTGTAGGAAATAATGGTCCAAAGGAGTTACAGGGTCAAGGAAAAATCAGACTTTGGAAGCACTGGCTCAGATGAGCAAGTTGGAGTTTTCTAAGAAACCTTATTTCAAGCAAACCACACTCAGCTGCTATTCCTAAAGGCTACACCTAATTCTACAATTGGTTAGGAAGGTCAGCTGTTTGCTTGCAGAAGGACTGGAATGGGGCAGAGGAGAGCAAGGAGAAGCTTGAATTTCTGTATGTCATTTACTACTCTAAATCACCTATCTTCAGATGGTAGTAAGTCATTTGCGCCTTTCAAATCTTAAAATAAGTTTCTCTCCTTGACCAGTCCTATCCAGAATGACACGGCAAAGGGTGCTCTAGGTAATGCGGTTCTAGCTCAACCAGGCAGACACACAGTACAATTCATAAAATTACAATTCTATTAGTGCCTTGCTCGGCCATTATCAGGGAAGCAGTTTCCTAGAGTAGATGGGAACAAACACAGAAACCCACAGTCAGACAATATGCAGATTGAAAGAACTTAGAACACTCAGTTCCAAATAGGATGTCTCCATCAAATCTCTCCCCTCAGGGCTCAGGGAAGCTTGGTGAAGAGGAGGCAGAAAGATTAAAACAGCCAGAGGGGATGGAGGACACCAGGGAAACAAGGCCTTCTAAACACAGCAGAACCATCACATTTATGAACTCAGAGACTGTGGCAGCATGCACAGGGCCTGCTCAGGTCCATACCATAGCGCTGAGATGAGAAGTAGAAAAGGCACATCCCAATCCCTAACCCAGGAGTTATCCAAGTGATAACCAATTACAAAATGAACTCAATGGCATCCTTGGAAGTTCTTTTCTCGTGTTTTTTCAGCATATTTTTTAACTTACAAGTTCTTTGTGCTTATGGCTTTGTGTTTCTTATGGGACTGTTGTGTCTGTGAATGTGTGTGTGTGTGTGTCTACATCTATATTTATTTCTCATGCTTTTATTTGGTTCTTTTTCTTTTCTGCTTGCTTTTTGTTGTCGTTTTTTTCAATTCTAATTTGTTTGGTTTTGTTGCATTTTATTTTGTTTATAATATTGTTATTCTTCTGTTCATTTTCAACAGGAGACAGAAAGAGTATGAATCCTGATAGGAAGGGAGGTGGGGAGGGTCTTGGAGGAGTTGGGGTAGAAGAAACAGTAATCAGAAAATATTGTATGAAAAATGCACTTTCAATAAAAGATAAATAGAAAAAGTATTAAATGCCCTTCCTCTATAATGAGAATGATGACTGCCTAGCTGATGGATGCAGAAGCAGAGATCCACAGCTAAGCCCTGAGCCCAACTCCTGGAATCCAGTTGTAGAGAGAGAGGAGTGATGAGCAAAGGGGTCAAGACCTTGCTGGGGAAACCCATCGCAACAGCTGACCTGAAGAAGGGGGAGCTCACAGACCCCAGTCTGAAAGCTGGGGAACCAGCATAGGACCAAACCAGGCCCCCTGAACATGGGTGTCAGCTAGGAGGCCTGAATAGTCTATAGGGCCTCTGGCAGTGGAACCAGTGTTTATGCCTAGTGCACAAAGAGACTTCAGGAGCACATTCCCATGGAGGGAAATTCTCTTAGCCTGGATACATTGGGGAGGGCCTGCCCCAAATGACTTGACAGACTTTGATTCCCCTCACGGAAGGTCTCACCTTCCTTGGGGAGTGGATGGGAGAAGAGATGGGGGTGGCAGTGGGGGACAAGGGAGGATGGGAGGGAGAGGGAACTGGGATTGATATGTAAAATAAGATTGTTTCCAATTTAAATAAAATTTATAAAAAATATTAATGCTGATCTCATGGTTAATGGACTTGTCTCCCGTATCAATTAAAACTATATGAATAAGTTTCACATCTTATATAAATCTAATTGTGGTAAAAAAAAAAGAGAGAGCAAACTATAATTCTAACAAAGTACACATAAGTTATAGAGGGCTCCGAGCAAAAGTGAAACTTCTCATAAGTTCGTTCTGTGGTTCTTTCCTATTGCTCATGAGACAAACAGAGAAACAACACCAGCAAACTCTTGCTGACTTAAGACAACTTTCTTTCAGTTTTTAAGAATCTATTTAGTCAGACTTGAGGTAGTCTCAGCATGCTGCCAGCCTATCTAGGTTTCTTCCTATGGCTCTTTCCCTGCCTCTCTAGTCTCCAGGTTGAGAAGAAAGCTTGTGGGATACATCAGCATGCTGGCCACTAGCAGGAGTCTGGGAACATGATCGTTTTCCCTGTGGAGACTGGCTGACATATACTGCAACATGACCTGGCCTTATATTATTGCTAGCATGTCGTCTTGGCATAGACAATGTGTTATCGCTCTCATTACTGGCTGAAGGAATGATTGTACTTTTAGGCCTAGCTGCAGCATCATTTATTTACTCCAGCATTTGGATATTCCTTTTGCCTTCTGATACCAATGCTACATTTGTCCTCTTTCATGATGAAAGAACTTTCCACATCCGTTCAGGAACATCTGAGAACTCCTAGATTCTTTTAACATTGCAGGGTGGATGCACCATATTGGACAGAATGAACGGGTGTATCAACAGCTTGAAAATATGACAGCTCCTCAGTTTTTCTTTTTCTTCACACTCTGTCCTTCATCACATTCCCTTAGTCCTTAGATATCTCCTTCCAATAGAAAACCCAAACCTGGCCAACTCTTTTTTCAGTCAGTTGGGAAGTTGTTTTTGTTTTTCTCTATTGTCTCTTTCAAAGTAATGCTTATACAAACCACAAACATAAATCATTTTGAATAGAGGGGGGCTTCCATACTCATAAAGTCTTAAACATGAAGCCTATTGCAAACCTTTGCAAAGTGAGAAACCTAAATCTGCAATGAAAAGCAAGCAAGAATGTCATTGTTTAGAACTCTATCACTTCTTTCAGTGAATCTTACATGAAAGGCTGAGGGAAATAAAATACAAAACAAAACATGATTTTGATATGCAAAAATAAACAGAATCCATTGCCTATACAATATCCTGGTTGGCTAAACTAGCATCTAAGTCATCAGTGAGAAGCATGCAAAAGCCTCTGAGTATTGGGGGTTTGAACTGATGTGGTCCTACCTTTAAAGCATCCTGGGGTCCACTTCAACACTTCACATGCTGCAATTGCCAGCATTACACACTTTATTTCAATTTAAATATCATGGATCCAGGCAGAAACAGCTTCAGCTTTACTCCCCAGCATATTTCAGATGGAAATTGTGGAAGCTCTCATTTAGATAATGCTCAACATTTTGGACTGAAAGAAAATCCCAAGAAAACAAAGTTGTAGACAAAGAGACACCCGGCCTTAAAATTGGCCTTCAAGTCCCTTAATATAACATTCACAGAGGAACATGTGACTACATGTAGATCAAACAGTGCTCCTTTATTCCAAGAACTTCAACACCAAAGCTTGTATGTTCAGGCAGTGTGTGATTTGCATCCTGGCATACAGGTAGCTAGAGAAAACTGGCAATAAATACCAGATTATAAAAACAGCACTTAGGTATTATTCTTCTCTTGCCTACTTTGAATTTTTTTTCTGTTGACATATAATGATTCTGGAGGTTTGCTGGTCTTTTCTTCAACCTGGAATTCAATCACACTCAGCTCAAATCTTTAAATATGTCAGAAATATATCTGAATGGATGCAGCAGATGGGCTGAGGACAGTCTTTATTTCTGAATAAGTAAGGTTATTATGGAATATTAAAAGCCATAACTAGAGGACTTTGGGGAGCTGCTCCAGTTTCATTTGCAGTTTTGATATAAGCTATATAAAATTTCCCTTTTTGAAGGATTGCTTAAGAAACAGACATCCCTGAAGCAATAGGTGTTTGTGGCTTGGAGAGGGACCTCTGATGCTGCAGAAACTGAGCAATGATATAGGCACACAGATACAGTCATTTGAGTCAGGTTTTGAGCATACTGCTGCAAGGCTTGAGTTAGTGGAGACTGCTGTATATACCAAGCAGCCTGCCAAAGAAACCATGGTCCATCACGTTCACAGTGCCATTGGATGGACCTATTCACCTCCTTAGAACTTAGAACATTGTTTGTATCCAAATGATTTCTTACAAGACGTAGATTTTCAAATGAGAAGTATTGGCAAATCTACAATGGAGACTGGCAGGAGGGGAGAATGGGATGTCTCTTTCCCTTGATATCTGCCAGGTATGGCAAGCTATGTTTAATGACCCACCTCTGATGGAAAAGGTGGCAATAACATGTCTGATGAATAACTCAGTACGCAACACTATTTCATAGATATGAATGTATCTGTTATTCCTGCATGTCCTTTAAATGACTCTCTTACATGTAGAGACATACACACCAGTCACCTTAATTATGTTTAGATGCCAGTAGTAGCTCAGTGTTTGGGAACCGTTAACAGATAGGGATATTAGCAGGTTCTAAAGTATGCCTTGTTTTTCAACTGCATCAGCTAACTGAGGTACATTGCTGCTTTAAACTCAAAACATTTTATACATACACAAAATCACCAAAATTATACTAGTATCCTGGAGTTTCACCCCTAGCTTGACACCATGTTACACTATTTTTAGAAAGTGAAATCATCCTTTTAGAGATTCAGAGGAGGTTGTCTCACTATGCAGAAAGTAAATGAACTAACATTCTGAGGCCAGAAGAACACCGCCCAGGCTGAAGCAGCGTCTGGGAGCATGTGTTCCGGACAGATTTGATTGGTCTGCAGCTGACAATGCCACAAATTAGAAGTCCTGTAGAGACTTAAAACATTGCCTGACATAATATTAAGGCTAATTTGTTTTCGGGAAAGAAATAAAGAAAAAAATACATTCTAAGCTAACAAGTATAGCTATTGTCGGCTCCATTAAGTTTTTGTGGCATTTTGCAAATTATTAGTCCTGTGTAGATAGAATTGGCTGATGAGGTCATGTGGTCATTCCAGCATTGTTGCTTGTTTTTAATGCAGTTTCTTGTTAGTGTGTAACCCCAGAGAAAACCTTGCTTGGTCTTCTTATAAAAGGCCACACATTCATTTTACTGTTAACCCCCTTTTCTCCATAAGTACTCCTATGTACATGGTATTCCTATTTGCATTCTTCTCAATTTAGGAAATGTGCTTTATTGTAGTAGCTGTCTACTGTTTATCAGCTGTCTACTCAGTGTCCTTGCTCAATCATCTTGTTAGCAAATATCCCCAAGTTAGTTAGATTGCTTCTGGTATTAATGACTAGTTATGCTTCATATGGTACCAGCTATTTAAATACTGTCAGCCTTCTATGTATCTGGGTTCCATATTCATGAGTTTAGCCAACCATGGAAGCCTGAATCAAAAATATTAAAAAGAAAATCCTTGCATCTATACTAAACACATATGGCTGTTTCTGTCATTATTCAACCATTTGCATTGCATTAGATAGTACATGGAATATAGAATTTGAAAACACACAGGAGGGTATGTACAGGATATATGCACATACTGTATTATATGAAAGAGTTGTGAGCATTCATGGAGTTTTGAGCTAAGTAGTTACCTTGAAACCAATCCTGTACAGATGCTAGGTTTGCATTCTGTATTCTTCAAGTTTTATGTCTTCTTTTGAAAATGGTGCATGTATACTGCCTTCTCTTTGAGATTGATACTGAGATTGATTCAATTACCTCCAAATTTTGATTATCTGTACAATTTTTTCACATGCAAATTTCTCAGTATAAGGGACACTATTAAGTAGTTCTAGGTCACGTTGGGCAAATATGTATGTCAAGTCACTTCAGATGCTTTGGCCACAGGAGAAATGACTAGCTGTGGAAGAGATCTTTTTAGGAACTCTGAAAATATGACTAGAACATAATAGATTCTTTTAAAACATATACAGAAGTGGAAATCATGTGTCATGAATAGCATATGATATGACTGTTTTCCATGCTTCAGACCTTGAATTGAGGACATAATGCAACTTGAAACAACAGGTTAAGGCAAAATGTTATCAACAAGGAAATATAATTTCAAACACTTTAAAGACTAGGTTCAAATACATAACGTCAGTAAGAGGTGGAACCATGTTTGCATTTTAATTTCCTTTCTTAATATATTATACTACATCCATACTTATTGGAAAGACAAAGTCCAAGTGAAATTGGCTATGCTTTTAACTACAAGTCTCCTAAGTTATAATCCAAAGTTCTTTAAGAAACAGGAAATTGCTTCAAGAAACATTTCTGTGATTAGATAATAGTATTATTCTTTAACATAAAATACATGTAAGGAATTAGTAAAAGATTTAAATAATGACCCTATACTATAACTCTTGAAACAAAATCTGTCCTCAGAATCTTATTTTTGAGATTGCTACTCTACTATCTATAGGTTACTTTCTGTGATGAATAAAGTAAATAACTTGCTAATTCCAAAGGCAAAATTCACATGCATCTATTCTTAAATTCTCCCTTTCCCTGGGATCATGATGTTAAATATAACAAGACAGTCTCAGAAAGGTTAAGTATTACATTTCTTTCTTGGAGAATATAGTTAACATATCTATCTATCTATACATATATATGTATACACACATATGAATGGCATGAAAGCAGAAGGGGAGCTATTTGGTGGCATATGTGGAAAAAAGTAGTTAGAAGGAATGTGAAGGATGAAGGATATGGGTCAAATATGAGAAAAGCATGGTGACAGCATGTCTAATATCTCAATGAAATACCCAATATCACAATGAAACTTATTATTCTATGATAACCTGAAGAAAGTAAGAATAACGTTTTATACAATCTAAACAAAAGAATTTTAGATGTTATAATATTAAAAATTTAGGAATGGGTAGTGACCATAGATATTTCTATTGAACTTCTAGAATACAAGAAATAGCATGCATTTGCTATGCAAATTTGTTGAATCACAGAAAGTTCATATAGCAAGCAAAATTTTTATTTTACTTCCTCTGGCATATTACAATTCTTTTATCACCATTTTTCTTTATGACAACTCTTCTATTCTGGGCTTTAGGTGAATTTATAGGAAGGTATGTTCTCTCTCTGATGACATATCTGTGGAATAAAGATGAAAGAAACTCCACAGAGAGCTTATTGGCAGAAAAGACTTTTATCCATAAGCAGATTCTCTAAAGGAAGTGCTAAAAATCATCTGACTGTAGAATGAAGAAATTAATTAAATTCATTATTTATTTTCATAAGTATTGATTAGTGCCTTCCATAGGCTATTGCTAAGATCATATTAATAAGGACTAGTAATCTGATGCATTGGTGTAACATATTATTAGATATTGATACAAAGATCCTCAGTATAGCTTGTGTATAAGATGATATATTGATTAAATATCATGTATAGGTCATTAGCTCTGAACATAATCTCCACACAGGGGCTCATCTACTGTGATTTATATATTGAATGTTCTACAGCTATCTTACTAGGAGTAACCTACAGCATTGCTTCTCAGAAAATGCCAGGGAAAAATTATAAGCAAAAAATATGTTCACATGAAATCCAATAAAATGTAGCAATTAATAATCATAAAAGTAGAAAGTGCTAACATGTATTTCTACATTTTGCAGAGTACCAAGAATTCACACAAATGGAATGCTTTTACTTTAATGATCTATATTTCTTATTTCAAGGGGTTAACCTTTTCTTTAAATGATATAAATAAAGACTGAGGACTTAGTTAACAAATACAACTAAACATTACAGGGCTTTAGAATACATTAAGAATCTTTGAGATTTAAGTTGAAAATATCACTGTCTTGCTACTTAAAATGTGAGCTGTTTAAAAAAGATCCTATTGAAACATTTTTCAAGTTATTATAGTAATTCTTTCCTTATCTGTAAAAATGTTCATCTTTGGTTTGATACCAAGTTGGGGCTAGTTATTTCATCTTATTGAAATGTAAAAAATGATTCAGATCTTGGGTTATATGAAATAAGCCAGTATGTTTCATTTAGCCAGGATTGAAATTTACATCAGTTAGAACACTGGAAGAGGTGATTTTGATTAGGCCCCAAGAGAAACAACTTCAGCATCTGTGTATATTCTCACATTCACATTTGCATTTGTGTTTACATTAAAATTCATAGGCTTCTTCTGACTCTCTACAGTGTAAGGGATTTAATAATTATAGAGGATTTCATTTTTTTAAAGGGATCAGAAACAAATAGTGAGGGGAAACTGCAGTTGGAATGTACTGTATGGGAGAAGAATCTATTTTCTTAATAAAATAGAAATAATCAATAATAATGTAATAATAAAAAGAAACAAATTATTATTATTATTATATAATAAAAAAGAAACAAATAATAAAGGCACACATTAATTTAAGCAGTTTTTTATAACTGGAATACTACTTACAATGAATATACTAGGAGAATTAAAATGTTATAACCCAAAGTACTATATGCTTGCTGATACACAAAAGATCATTCAAGTGGTCAAAGAAATTCTACAAATAATGAAGGTCATTTCCCTGTCCCATATCAGTTGAACAATCTGATTATATTTTTATCAACAATTGTGTTTTTCAATGAGAAAAATAGTTGATTAAAATAATTACCAACTGAATTGCGTATTTAATCAAATAACTAATATACAGAAGATCCTAGATTAAAACATGAACCTTTCAAGAGTTGGGGATATAGCTCAGTTATTAAAGTTCTTGACATGTACACGCATGAACATGCATAGGTGCATACACATACATCTACATTCACAATGGATCTTTTAGCTCACAGAGCTTACCACTTGGCTATGATAAGATGTGTATGTTGCTATTAAGTTCAAGTATTGTCCAAATGCTGTGGTATGCAGATAGTTGGATTCTAGAAATATGACTGTATCTAGAGGTGTCAGATGTTGTCTGTCTGTTTTTTAAAAGTAGACCAGGTGAAATCCACAGAAACAGCTGACCTGAATAATGGGGAGCTCTTGGTCCCCAGAGTGATAGCTGGGAAACCAGCACAGGACTGATCCAGAACCCAGGAACATGGGTGTCAGTGAGGAGACCTCAGAAATCCATGGGGCCTCCTGTGGTAGATCAGTACTTTTCCCTAGCATAGGTGTAGATTTGGGGAGCCCATTCCACATAGAGGGATACTCCCTGAGCCAAGACACACAGGGGTAGACCTAGGCCCTATCCCAAAGGATATTACAAATCCTGAAGACCCCCTATGGAAGGCCTCACCCTCGCTGGGAGCAGAAATGTTATGTGATGGTAGAGTTTTAGTTGGGGTGGGTGGTAGGGGAGGAGAGGTGGGAGAGGGAACTGGGATTTCCATGTAAAACAATCTTGTTCCTAATTCAAATAAAAAATGGAATAAAACAAAAAAAGTAGATTTCACTAAAAAAATGGCAACTAATGCTATGAGTCTGTTGTATAGAAGCAAGATGCCTGTGATGACCTGGCCTATAACACTACACAGTATAAGAAAGATTAAGATAGAGTGGTTAGAAAATTATCATTTGGAAAGTAACACTTTAAATGCCCAAACACTATATATATTCATCTAGCTAACCAGTAAGAAATAGAAGGATCATTGTGGGGTATGACAGAGGAAAATGGAAAGACTCAAAGATAAAGGGTTGGGAGCTAGAACTCTATATAGTGTAGTTTAAGTCTAAAGGATAGATGCAATATGACATTTGATTTGGTCAAGTTCAGACATTTTCTATCTTCTTTGTAAGAGAGCATCCTTCATTTTTACCTCTCCTGCTATGCTGTCATGTTACAAAATATTTTCACCATTGACTTTCCTGAATTCTTGTTTGAACTAGTGGCAAAATTTTACGAAACATTTCTAACAACTTTATTGATATGCCAAAGACTTTATGGAATTTACATTCTAAAATGTGAATATATAATAAAAAGACAAAGACAAACTTCCAGTGTTTTTGGTTAAATATTGTATCTTTTAAAATCTTTGGTTTAAATAATAGCTTGAAACTAGAGAGGGTGATGTTCATTTATTCCTGGACCCCCCACACAACATTCAACATCTCCAACCAGCTAAGCCCTACACATTCTTCTCCTGGGTCTAGAACTGTGTGTCTGTCTGAACTCACCTCCATGTACCTCTCCCTACATGTATGTAAGTTCTAGCCTGGGCCCCACATCCAGTACCCTGTCCTAGTCTGGTCAGCCTGTCTGAACTTCAACTGTTCTGTAGGCCTTCACCAAAACCTACTCTGTATGCCCCACAAACTCCTCTTATATCATATTTGATCTCTTCATCCAGCCTTATCTACGTCCAATACTCCAAGCTTGGATTAGAATGCAATCCTGCACAGCAGTCCCCTTTATCCACCTGATTTGATTCCATACAATCTATTTCCAACCTTAAAGTCCATCCCATACATATATCCTCTCCTCTATTCAGACTTTCTCTGTTCATATTGGGCATGGTTCTAAGAAAAGAAGTCCACGTGCTCAGATCTCATCATACAAATACAAACAACATTGCAATACTTTGAATAGGAATGACTCCCATAAGTTCATAGATTTGAATGCTTGGTCAACAAGGTGTGGCTCTATTAGGAGGTGTGGTCTTATTGGAGGAAGTATGTCACTGGGGGTGGGCTTTGAGGGTTCAAATACTCAAGCCAGGCCCAGTGTCTCTCTCTTCCTCCTGCCACCTGATGATCCAGATGTAGAACTCTTGGCTCTTTCTTCAGCACCATGTCTGTCTTCATATGGCCATGCTCCCCACCATGACAATAATGCACTAAACTTCTGAACCTGTAAACCAGCCCAAATTAAATATTTTCCTTTACAATAGTTGCTGTGATCATGGTGCCTCTTTACAGCAATCGAAGCCCTAATTAAAAAAAATTGAAAACTCAAGCCAGTATTTTACCTCTAAAACCTACCATTCCTGCAGAAATGTTTGCCAGTAATAGTTGCCTAGATGAACCCAGACATAAAATTTACAGGAACAATCATCAACTTCATCAAAGAATTCAAGGAGATTAAAGAAGACAAAAGATACAGCTCAATGGAATTAAGTAGAAATAACTCAAGGAGAATAAGTGCCTGAGTGATGTTAGCAGGCTTATGGAATCAGCAAAGATGATCCAGGGTTTGAAAATGCAATTTTCCAAAGAGATAAAAACATTAAAGAGGACTCAAGCTGAAATAAAGATGAAATTTAAAACCCATAACACAACTACAAAGGAAAGCCTTCAAGTAAAGCAGAAGATAGAATATTAGACCTCAAAGATACACTTTGTTGAGAAATAGGTTTTATAAAGAAAGAATAAACTAATCAAGTTGAACTTCAGTCTGTAGAAGTAGAAGTATTACTCACAATTGTCTTATCTCTTACTCTTTTTTGCCTTGTTGTGTATTCATGCATTCTTTTTTAATTTTCAGATAGGCATTATATAAAATATTTACAATCGGTTTTACTAGTTTATTGTTGTTGTTATAGCACTATTACTTAAGTTTGTTATCAACACTTCAAGACTTCCCGGCATGCACACTAACTCAAACTGTGCAAGAAACTATTTTGCATGTTGTGTTCTGCCTCCCAGTTGGTATCACTAGGACATTTGGAATTCCTATCTATATTTTATTTGCTTTTCTTGTCTTTTAAAACAGGTACTAACCTGTGTACAATGTACTTAAATTGAGGTAACATAGATGTTTATTCAAGATAATTGTTGATGCAGGTAGGGTGAAGAACAATGACTTTAGCATTAATAACATATACATATTCTTAATGGAAGATATCCAGGAAATATGAGAAAGAATGTGTAAGGAATGGATTCAAACCTTATCACCAAAGTGCAGAGCATGGGTAACCCTTGAAAAGATTGAGCATGTTAGATATTTAGTAATTATTGTATTGATGAATGAGTAAAGTATCAGTGAGGTACATCTGTCTGTCAGAGCTATCCCAGAACTCAGCTATATGGAACTGAGACAGGATAAGAATGATAATTTAAATTCTATCCCAGCATAAGGTACACAGTTATGACTCCAGACATCTTAGCTTATTCCCTAAGGACCTCTTGTCCTTATTCATGATCTATAAGGACAGTTTTATTGCAGCATTAGTCATTTTATTCCCCTTCATTTGTAGACATGCTCCAATAATTTCCTCAAATGAGACATTTTCACATTGTCTACAGTGGGTGCTGTGTCTGACCAACATCCATTTATACATTAAAACAGAAAACATTCTAAGTGATAGATGGATTAGTATACAATTAAAATATGTGTTAGAAAGGTCATCTGTTTTATTCATTACAGCTTGCTATTTTCCCTGTAGCTTACTAAGGCTGTTTAGTGATTCTTGCACCCCAAGGCGATTTAAATGAAGGACACATTTTAGAAATTGAAGAAAATAAGCAATCTAATAAATTGTCTTTGTATAGCTCTCCATCAGAATAAGTGTTCATTGCTAGAGGTTCAATTCTAGCAGGAAGCAAATAGAATGTTCTTATTGTCATTCATACAAAACAAGGGTGGCATGTGTATTGTAGGAATATGGGAAGCAGAGCAGCTGTTTCTTCTATGCAGCTCTTAGTGGTTTTATTTTTTGAAATAGTATTCATTTATTTTCAAAAGAATGACATGACATGATGGCAGACTTTCCTTAGCACAATTAGAACAGGTTTAGAACCCATTGCAAGGATTTTTGAAATGAGGGGAAGAGATTGGGTTTAATTGCAAATACAACAATGACAAGTGGAGATTTATACCCATAGATCAAGTTGGTTAGATAGTGGGTGGAAAATTACAATGTCTGTGTATTAGTGAAGGATTCTGGCTAAACAGTCCTGACAAAAACCTTCCTGCTGAAGGCAGGTAAGTCTGGTATGACATCACTTGGAGCATGGAAAAGAGGGTATCCCAATTAGATAGACACTGATAGGCAGATATCAGATATGAGAATATGGATTGAATTGGCTTGGCAGGAGTCATACTAATATTGGATAATTCACAAACTAATACAAATGGGCAGAGCTAGTTGAGAAGAGAGTTGACTGAAGGGCAAAGGGAGCTTTTTTAAATTAGTGCCTATCTTTGGAAGTCAAAATTACAAAATTTTATTCCTGCAGAAATCTTCTATTTTACTACTTAAAGCATGTGTGATTATTTTGTATTAACAGAATTGATGCATTATTTACAATAACTTCATTTATATTTTCTCCTTTATCCCTTTGCTTGAAACAAGAGCAATATCTTTGTTTACTCAAAGCCAAGGAGGAATGCCAATGACTCAGAAATCACCCATCCTGTTGCTGTCCCACCTAGAAGAATTAACATAGAAGATATGCCTCTTTATAAATACTGTACCAAATTTTAATTTAAAGAGCTAAATTAGATGAGTAAAAATGAACTGGAGGGAAAAAGTTGTCTGTGAAAATTCCTTCAGCAACCCTGAGTTGATACAACAGTCTGTGGGCATATCTAGCTCCACCCTTCCCTTCTGTGTTCTTATCATCCCCATGTGGCCTTCAAGTTGAATGTCACATTCACAGGCTTTCACATTGTTCTCTATTTTAGGTCTGAGTTAGTCACGCTGTGACATTCTGATATAGCAGAACAAAACTTTCTTGTGTGTCTATATAGTTAAGTCAGGCATAAGATGAAGTTTTAGCCCAAACAGAGAAGTTTCTGTATTCAGACAGACAGATGGGCTCTATGTATATTTGTATAGAAACCAATTAAGGTGAGAAGCTCTGAGTCTGCTTCAGATTCTTGAAAGCTTTGCTTAGAGCTATAATTGCCTTCCTTGTGGTTCTCTCTGGCTTCCCTCATCTGGGATTGTGCACTACAAACAGTTCTAAATCTCACGAGCCTTCCTCTAATTCCACTTAATAATCAAAAAGCTTTCCTTATACATCATGGGTATTGTTTTCTTTAAGATTACCTACTTTTCCAAATAGGGATGGATTCCTTAAATAATTCAGAGATATTTAGAATCATCTGATTGTGCGTAGGTTGCTAATGGAGAGTATTGAAACCCTGTCCAGAACAGAATACTTGGCTAGATTTCATGGACATAAAAATGTAAGGCCAAGGACATTGCTGTACAGTCTTTATGCTAACAATTTGGTTACAATATCAAATAAGTGTGCTCATTATAAATGTTCCTTCTACAAAGAGTGCAAAAAACAAGAACACATCAAGACTCTCTCTGTAAAGTTGAAAATTGTGTTTTAAAGCATAGCACCAAAGATCATGCTTTCTGTTTCTCCATGAGGGAGGGGTACCCTCTACATTGGTTTGTCTTTGGAATAGCAGCATGGGCTTTGCTAGCCCCTGACAGTGCCTCTGAAATGTGCTTCAGAAACATATTGACAATTAGTAATTATATAAATGATCTCTGATTTTATAGGATGGCTAAATTATAATTTTGAATTAAAAAAGGAGTTCTTATTCTGCAGCTCTCTTTGCTCTTTTGGTTTCTGGGATAACCTTCCAGGGGAATTAAAGACACCTTAAAGTCTTTATTTTGCTATAGAAGAGTAAAGACTGAACACAAAGGACAGGCATTGTTTGAGAACATTTCTCCTGTTTATAATCTTCCCACTTTGAAGTGTTTATTCCTACAGAGATAGTATGATTATACTCAGTTTTATCCCCATGATTTACATTGTGTGCAGTAATTTCTCAGTAAATATTTACTGAAAGGAGAAGACAATGATTATGATGATTACACAGATTCTACCTGTGAAGACTGATCTTTGTTAAGGATCCTATTGTTTTCTCTGGGCATGATAATGCTACGGAGGCTGAGAGAATCACAAGTTCCAGGAAAGTTTGAGCTGCATATGGAGACCTTGTTTCTGAAACCAATACAAGTTCCTAAATGAACACAGCATTAAATGCCTCCTGAGTATTTATATTTATACCCCCAATTTAGTCTATCTACTCTCAGTAGAAAAGCTTCTTTTTGCAGTAGATAGTCATTACTACAGAGACCTAAAATTGGTCAACCTGAAGATAATAAGAGTCTGGGTACTGACCAGCTCTAAATGGAACATCTATACCACATCCGTGCTTCCCAAGGCTCAAGAGTCAGTATGGAAAGGGAAGACAGCCAAAAGAATTTGAGAACCAGAGATATTGGATGACTGAAGCAAAATGTTTTCTAGAGTTGGGAGATATGAACTTACAATAGTTGTGAGTGCATGTTCATGACATGCACAAAACCAAATCAGAGAAAGTTCAAGGATGGGGCAATTGATGGCAACTGGTGAAGAGAACCCTTGTTTTGTTCAGAGATGTGGTCTATGAGAATCTACCTGTTCCCCAGGTAGATCATACAGACATGGAAACAGTGGGTTTAAAAGAACTGCGTATGAAGTGGGAAGGGAAAAGTAGTGAGGGGAGAATAGGGGAAGAATTGAAAGGAAGAGAATAGGAAATTAGGGTAGTTAGATAATTTGCTTTTAAAAACATAGTAGTTAAGGGGCATTTGTGGCGTATGCCTTTAATCCCAGCACTCCGGAGGCAGAGGCAGGTGGATCTCTGTGAGTTCGAGACCAGCCTGGTCTACAAGAGCTAATTCCAGGACAGCCTTCAAAGCCACAGAGAAACCCTGTCTTGAAAAATCCAAAAAAACAAAAACAAAAACAAAAACTTTAGAGGATATGAATCACAGCTGGTGAGGGTTAATTATAATAACATTAAATAAAAAATTATGAATATTCAAAAAACCCATAGCAGTTAAATAAAACCCCAAATAGTTCTGGTACAAGTGGGCATGTTTCCTCTTTGATTCCTTGAGAAAAGTAAATTAGTGTAGTTTCTTGGATGTGTTTCATAGAGCATCAGTGCTAGAGTATTCATTCCTCACAGTTCACTATAGTTAATTACATGTAAAATAACCTGCATACATAAAACAAAAACAAAATGACAAGAGAAATCTTTTACAGCTAAAAAATGCATTATTGGCATTCCACCAACCTACCAGGAACTAGGTGAGTGAGTCTCTGCCCTTTCCTGACTCCCGCCCAAAACATCAATCACCCTGATCACCGCCACCACCCACCCCCGCCTGCGCCTGTGGGCTTGGGTTAGACACGCCCAGGCAGGGAGAAGCTCCCTGCGCCCAGAATCAGTTAGCTCCCCAGTCCTCCATTCCACCGACTGACCCAGGAACTAGTGAGGAGACTACCAGGAGAGTCAAGACCATCCATAGTTGTGGACATTGAATTCCTGGCCCCCATACACCACTGGGTCACAAGAGGAGATAGAGAGACCCCACCTGCACCCACTAAAAGAAGATATGGGAAGAAGACAGAATAAGATTTCACTTGACAACAGAAAGACCAATATGACACCACCAGAATCTAGGGACTCCACTCCAGCAAGATTTGAAAAGCCCAACACAGAGCATGAAGATGAGATGGACCTCAAAAATTATCTCAGCAAGATGATAGAGACCTGTAGAGGAAACAAGAAAATCCCTTAAAGAAATAGAAGAAAAAGCAAACAAAAAAAATTTAAAAAAATGGAAGAAAAGACAAACCAAAAAATTCAAGAAATAAATAAATCTCTTAAAGAATCTAAAGAAAGCCAAGAAAAAAAACATCCAAACAAGTGAAGGAAGCTCTTGAAACAGTTCAAAGCATGAAAGCTGAAGTAGACACAATTAATAAAACACAGAATGAGACCATGCTGGAAATGGAAAGGCTGGATAAATGATCAGGAACTAGAGATGTAAGTATAACCAATAGAATTCAAGAGATGGAAGAGAGAATCTCAGCTACTGAAAACTTGCTAGAGGATATACATTCATCAACCAAAGAAAACCTCAAGTCCAACAAATCCCTAACACAAAATGTCCAGGAAATATGGGACACCGTAAAAAAGGGCAAACCTAAGAATAATAGGTGTAGAAGAAGGTGAAGAAACACTGCTCAAAGGTACAGAAAACATATTCAACTAAATCATAGAAGAAAACTTTCCCAACCTACAGAAGGATATGCCTATGAAAGTACAAGAAGCTTACAGGACACCAAACAGACTGGAACACAAAAAGAAGTCCCCCCGACACATAATAATCAAAACACCAAATCTACAGAATAAAGAGAAAATATTAAGAGCAGCAAAGGAAAAAGGACCAAGTAACATATAAAGGCAAACCAATCAGAATCACACCCGACTTCTCAATGGAAACTCTGAAAGCCAGAAGGTCTTGGATAGATACCCTACAAGCACTAAGAGAGCATGGATGTCAACCCAGACTACTGTACCCAGCAAAACTTTCAATCATTATAGATGGAGAAAACAAGATATTCCACGACAAAAACAGATTTAAACAATACATATCCACAAATCCAGCACTACAGAAGGCTCTGGAAGGAAAACTCCAACCCAACGAACATAACTACACTCACAAAAACACTGGCAATAGATAATCTAATTTTACCAAACACAAAAAGAAACAGGAGGGCAAAACCCACACACAATGACACCACCAATAAATCCAAAACAAAGAAGAACCAATGAACAATGGACATTAATATCCCTATATGTCAATGGTCTTAACTTACCCATAAAATGATATAGGCTAACAGAATGGATACGAAGACAGAATCCATCCTTCTGCTGTTTACAAGAAACACACCACAATTTCAAAGACTTGCGATACCTCAGAGCAAAAGGATGGGAAAAAATTTTCCAGTCAAATGGGCTCAAGAAACAAGCTGGTGTAGCAATCCTAATATCTAACAAATTAGACTTTAAACTGAAAGCAATCAAAAGAGATGAAGAAGGGCATTTCATACTCATCACAGGAAAAGTCCATCAAGATGAAGTCTCAATCCTGAACATCTATGCCCCTAATATGAAAGCACCCACATTTGTAAAAGAAACATTACTAAAGCTCAAACCACACATAAAACCACACACACTTATAGTAGGAGACTTCAACACCCCCCTTACACCACTGGACAGGACCACTAGACAGAAACTTAACAAAGAAACAAAGGATCTGACAGAAGTTATGACACAACTGGGTTTAACAGATATCTATAGAACATTCCATCCAAACACAAAAGAATATACCTTCTTCTCAGCACCACATGGAACCTTCTCAAAAATTGACCACATAGTTGGCAGCAAAGCAAACCTCCACAGTTACAAAAGAATTGAAATAACCCCCTGTATCTTATCAGACAACCATGCATTAAAGCTAGAATTTAACAGCAATACGAATTGCAGAAAACCTACATTTGTGTGGAAAATTAATAACACCCAATTGCACCATTCCTGGGTTGAGGAAGAAAAAAACAAAGATATAAAAGACTTCCTAAAATTAATGAGAATGCAGGCATAACATACCCGAACTTATGGGACACCCTGAAAGCAGTGCTAAGAGGGAAGTTCATAGCGCTAAGTGCCCACATGAAGAAACTGGAGGAAAGTCACATTAGAGAATTGACAGAACAACTTGCTTTGCTTTAGAGCAAAAAGAAGCAAACACACTAAGGAGGAGTAGACGCCAGGAAATAATCAACCTGAGAGTTGAAATCAACAAAGTAGAAACTAGGAAAACAGTACAAAGAATCAATGAAACAAAGAGTTCGTTCTTTGAGAAGATCAATAAGATAGACAAACCTCTAGCCAAACTAACCAAAAGGCAGAGAGAGAGCATGCTAATTAACAAAATCAGAAATGAAAAGGGGGATATAACAACGGACACTAGGAAATCCAGAGAATCTTTAGGTCATACTTTGAAAACCTGTATTCCACAAAATTGGAAAATCTAAAGGAAATGGACAGGTTTCTGGATAAATATCACTTACCAAAATTAAATCAAGATCAGATAAACAGTTTAAATCAACCTATAACCCCTAATGAAATAGAAGCAGTCATCAAAAGCCTCCCAACCAAAAAAAAGCCCAGGGACAGATGGCTTCACTGCAGAATTCGACCAGAAATTCAAATAAGAGCTAATTCTAGTACTCCTCAAACTGTTCCACACAATAGAAGCTGATGGGATATTGCCAAACTCTTTCTACGAGGCTACAATCACTTTGATACCCAAGCCACACAAAGATATGACTAAGAAAGAGAACTGCAGACCGATATCCCTCATGAACATCGATGCTAAAATACTCAATAAAATATTGGCCAGCAGAATCCAAGAACATATCAGGAAAATCATCCACCATGATCAAGTAGGCTTCATCCCAGGGATGCAAGGATGGTTCAACATACGAAAATCCATCAATGTAATACACCATATAAACAAACTGAAAAAGAAAAACCTCATGATCATCTCACTAGATACTGAAAAAGCCTTTGACAAAATCCAACATCCCCTCATGATAAAAATCTTGGATAGAACAGGAATAACAGGAACACATCTAAACATGATAAATGCAATATACACTAAACCAATAGCCAACATCAAACTAAATGGAGAGAAACTCTTGTTCCTCTAAAATCAGGAACAAGACAAGGCTGTCCACTCTCCCCATATCTCTTCAATATTGTTCTTGAAGTTCTGGCTATAGCAATAAGACAAGAAAAGGGGATCAAAGGGATACAAATTGGAAAGGAGGAAGTCAAACTTTCACTATTTGCAGACGACATAGTCTACATTAGTGACCAGAAAAACTCTACCAGGGAACTGATAAACACCTTCAGCAAGGTAGCAGGATACAAAATTAACTCAAAAAAATCAGTAGCCCTACTATATACAGATGTATAAATCCAAGGAGAAAGAAATCAGGAAACATCACCTTTCACAATATCCACAAGCAACATAAAATATCTTGGGGTATCACTAACCAAAAAAGTGAAAGACCTGTACAATAAGAACTTTGAGACTTTAAAGAAAGAAATTAAAGAAGATACCAGAAAATGGAAAGATCTCCCATGCTCTTGGATAGGTAGAATTAACATAGTAAAAATGGCAATCCTGCCAAAAGCAATCTACAGATTCAATGCAATCCCCATCAAAATCCCAACACAGTTTTTCACAGACATTGAAAGAACAATACTCAACTTTATATGGAAAAATAAAAAGCCCAGGATAGCCAAAACAACTCTTTACAATAAAGGATCTTCTGGAGGCATCACCATCCCCGACTTCAAGCTCTACTATAGAGCCATAGTTCTGAAAACAGCTTGGTATTGGCACAAAAATAGACAGATAGACCAATGGAATTGAATTGAAAACCCTGATATTGACCCACGTACCTATGAATACATTATTTTTGACAAAGGTGCTAAATCTATACAATGGAAAAAAGATAGCATCTTCAACAAATGGTGCTGGTACAATTGGATTCAGACATGCAGAAAATTGCAGATTGATCCATACCTGTCACCATGCACGAAACTTAAGTGCAAATGGATCAAAGATCTCAACATAAATCCAGCCACACTGAATCTTCTAGAAGAGAAAGTGGGAATTACCCTTAAACAAATTGGCACAGGAGACCGATTCCTGAACATCACGCCAGGAGCACAGACATTGAGGTCTGCAATCAATAAATGGGACCTCCTGAAACTGAGAAGCTTCTGTAAGGCAAAGGACACTGTCAGTAAGACAAAACGACCACCCACAGAATGGGAAAAGATCTTCACCAACCCCACATCTGACAGAGGGCTGATTTCCAAAATATACAAGGAGCTCAAGAACCTATCCACAAAACACCAAACAATGAAATTAAAAAGTGGGATGCAGAACTAAACAGAGATTTTCAACAGAGGAATCTGAAATGGCTGAAAGACACTTAAGAAAGTGTTCAAAATCCTTGGCCATCAGAGAAATGCAACTCAAAACAACTCTGAGATACCACCTCATGTCTGTCAGAATGGCTAAAATAAAAAATACCAATGACAATCTATGCTGGAGAGGATGCAGAGAAAAAGGAATACTCCTCCATTGCTGGTGGGAGTGTGAACTTGTAAGACCACTCTGGAAATCAGTATGGCGGTTGCTCAGAAAAATGGGAATCAGTCTACCTCAAGATCCAGCCATTCCTCTCTTGGGCATATACCCAAATAGTGCATGTTCATACAACAAGGGCATATGTTCAACCATGTTCATAGCACTGTGTTTGTAATAGCCAGAACCTGGAAGCAACCTAGATGCCCCTCAACTGAAGAATGGATTGAGAAAATGTGGTACATTTATACAATGGAGTACTACTCAGCAGAAAAAAGCAATGGAATCTAGAAATTTGCAGGCAAATGGATGGAACTAGAGGAAACCATCCTGAGTGAGGTAACCCAGTCACAAAAAGACAAATATGGTATGTACTCACTCATATATGAATTTTAGACATAGAGCAAAGGATTACCAGCCTATAATGCTCTTCACCAAAGAAACTAGGAAACATGAAGGACTCTAAGGGATAAATGGTCCCCAGGAATGGAAGTGGCATGAACTCCTGAACTAATTGGGGGCATGAGGGTAGGGGGGAGGAGCTGCTACAATAAGAGCAAGAGAAGAGGAGTAGAGGAGAGGAAATGGAGGGGCAGAAATACTGAGTTGGGGGAAGAATAGAGGAAAGAGAGCAGGATGAGAGATACCATATCAGAGGGAGCCACTATAGATCCGAGAAGAGATCTGGAACCAGGGAAATCTCCAGAGACCTACAAGGATGACACGATCTGACAATCCAGGCAATGGTGGAGAGGATAACCTAAAAGCCCTTCCCCTAAAATGAGATTGATGACTTCTCTTTATGCCATCCTAGAGCCCCACCCAATGGCTGATGGAAGCAGAGACAAACATCCACAGATATACACTTAACGGAAATCGGGAATTTAGTTGAAGAGAGGGAGGAATGAAGAACAAAGGGGTCTGTACCAGGTTGGAGAAACCCACAGGAACAATTGTCCTGAACAAGGGAGAGCACATAGGCCCCAGATGCTGTCAGGGAGGCCAGTACAAGACTGATACAGACCCCTGAACATGGATGTCAATAAGGAGGCCTTTGCACTCCAGGGAGCCTCTGATGGTGGATTAGTATTTTTCCCTGGTGCAAGAAGGGACTTTGAGAGCCCATCCCACGTGAAGGTTTACACTCTGGCCCTGGACACATGGGGAAGGGCCCAGGATTAGCACAGGAAGATTTGGTGGACTTTGCAGAGCCCCCTTCAAGGGCTCTACCCTGCCTGGGGAGTGGTGGGTGGATGGGGTTGGGAGTGGGCTGGGGGTTGGGGAGGAGGGTTGGGAGTGAGGGGAGGGAGAGGGAGAAGGGACTTGAAACAAGCTTGTTCCCTAACTAGAACTAATAAATAAATTAAAAAATGCATTATTGTCAGTTATGGCAGTGAACATATTTAATTCCAGAGTCTAGGAGGCAAAGGCTGGTGGATCTTTTTGTGTTTGAGGCCATCCTGGTCTACATAGTGAGTTCCAGGACAGCTAGGACTACATAGAGAAACCCTATCTCAAAACAAAAGCATAAAACAGGAACAAAGCAACACAGAAATAAGAAAAAACTACGTTGTTTATATGTAGTATGTTGCTTACATATACATTTCCACCTTCTCCACAATCTCATAAAATATCTCCCTCACTTGTACCTTCCTATTGTTTGTTTAATTTATAATGCTCTTCATTCTAGGCTCTATCAATTCTGCCTTTTCTTCAAGACCTGGCTCTTTTCCATCAAGTATATATGGAGATTAACCTGATATAGAGGCCACCGAGTGGGAGGTTTAGATTTGTCTGTTGGAATTCCTGATCACAGGATAAAGAATCTCTTACAATTTATATTTGATCTGTGTTACAGGGACACACGACTAGTGACCAGGAATAATACTTTTTAGTAGGATCTCCATGAGATTTTTTAAATACTTAATTGAAATACATTTATATATGTAATTTCACATACCCATAAATGTATATAATTCGATGATGATGTTTATCAAGTTGTCCAACTGCATAACTATCACTACCAGCCCATTGAGAACATTTCTATCACTCTAAAGATGCTAGTTCAGTTCCACTCTCGCTTTTAACCTTAGGCGCCCACCAATCACTAGCTTTTATAAGTCTCCTACAAAGTATGATTCAAAGAATCATACAACATATAGTCTTTTTGTATAGCTTTAACTTAGCTTAATATTTTTGAGGTTCATTAAAGATAAAATACAGTTCATTTTAATGGATTGTAGTATAATAGAGAATCTATTTTGTTTATTCATTTACAGATGATGAGTAATTGAATTTTTCCAGTGTCTAGCTTTAAAACTTAATGCTGTTATTAGTACTTGTGGCTAAGTATTTGGGCAGGTGTATATTTTAATTTCCCCAAGTTTATGTATGTCTGGGTTTGGAATTTGGAGACTGCATGGCCAGTCTATACTTAGTCTTTTAAGAATCCACCCATAACAGGTATCCTTCAGTATGAAACACTAACTGGAAATGTTGTGGCTTAAAACAGCACCCATTCATGTTTTCTTACATTTACTCTGGAGACAGCATGTTTCAGCTGAGTTCTCTGCCTTAGGGTCACTCATAAGGTTTTTTTCAGTGGACTGGCTGGGATTGTAGTCTTATCTTACCTTAAGCTTACAGGGAAGAATCTGCAGCCATCATCAGAGAGTTGATGCTAGTATTTAATTTTTGTTTTAAAATTTAAAATAGATTCCGTTCTAATACAATATATCCTGACCATAGTTTCCCTTATCTCCACACCTCCCACCTCCCATCAACCTCCACTCTACCCTCTGTCTCCCCTCAGAAAAGAGTGGGCCTCCAAGAGATGACAACCAAAATGAGACACAGCAAAATACAATAAGACATGGCAAACACCCTCACGCTGAAGTTGGACAAGGCAATCCAATAGGAGAAAATGTCTCAGGATGAGGGAAAAGTCAGAGACACACCTGCTTCCAGTTAGGAGTTCCACAAAAACACCAAGCTAAGGCCATAATACAGCTGCAGAGGACTTTGTGCAGACCCATGCCCTGTGCTTGCCACTTCAGTCTCCCTGAGCCCACATGAGCCCTGCTTAGTTGATTCAGTGGGTCATGGTTTCCTCTGTTGATGTCCTCTATCCTCTCTGACTCATACAAACTTTCCATCCCCTCTTCCTCAGGATTCACAGATCTCCATGAGGAGAGACCCAAAGGAGACATCTAATTTAGACTGTCTGCATAATGTCTGGCTTTGAGTCTGCATACATTCTCATCTGCTGCCTGAGGAACCTTCTTTCATGACTGGACAAGACTCCAATCTATGAGTATAGCAGACTATCATTAGGAATCATTTCATTCATTCATTCATTCATTCATTCACTCATTCCTTCATTCATTATTTTGGACCATTCCTGATTGGTTCTACCTCAGGTCTCTGGGCGATCCAATCTTCAGGTCTTAGCCATCTAAGCAGTGTTAGGCATGGGTTCCCTCTTGTGTCGTGGGCCTCAACTTAAATCAGAAATTGGTGAGCTCTTCCTACAAGTTCTACATCCCCATTGCCCCAGCACTTCTTGTAGGCAGAAAGGAGTGTCATAGGTGTTTTGGCTACATTGCTGTTCATGTTTTTCTTTTGGTAGCCTCTGGGCTACCTTTTCCCACCAAAGAGACTAGAATGTAGTGGTGAAGGCTCTAGCTGGCTCCAGTCTGACTTTTCCATGTTCCCTCTTTAGGTTGGAGTTTTCATTCTAGCACCTCATGCAAGGCTTGATTTGTAGACAGCTCTTGTTTAAATATGACTGTATCATGGAATGTCTTATTTTCTCCATCTATGGTGACTGAAATTTTTTTCTGGGTATAATAGTCTTGGTTGGCATCCATGGTCTCTTAGAGTGTACAACACATCGGTCCAGGCCCCACTTGCTTTAGAGTCTCCATTAAGAAGTCAGGTGTGATTCTGATAGATCTACATTTACATGTTAGTTGGTCTTTTCCCCTTGCATGTTTTAGTGTTCTTTCTTTGTTCTGAATATTTAGTGTCTTGATTATTATGTGGCAGAGGGAGAGTACTTTCTTTTCTATTTGTTGTTCTATAAACTTCTTGTACCTCTATAGGCATTACCTTCTTTAGGCTAGGAAAATTTTTCTTCAATGATTTTGCTGAAAATATTTCCAGGGCCTTTGAGATGAAATTCTTCTCCTTATTTATTTCTCAACATACTTAGGTTTGCTCTTTTCACAATGTTCTAGATTTCCTGGATGTTTTGTGTCAGAATTTTGTTAAGATTTAACATTTTCTTTGACTGACATACCTATTTCTTCTATTGTATTTTCAATGCCCATGTATTCTGTTAGTGAAGCTTGCCAGTTTAGTTTCTGTTAGTTTTCCTAGATTTTTCATTTCCATAATTCCCTTAGATAGTTTTCTTTATTGTTTCAGTTTTCATCTTCAGTCTTAAACAATTTCATTTCTTTCCTTCAACTGTTTATATTTTCTTGGTTTTCTTTAAGGGTTTTATCAATCCCCTTCAAATTTTCTTTAATAGATTTTTTTCTCTTTAAGGACCTCTGTCATCTTCATATAGTTGGTTTTAATTTATTTATCCTCTTTAAGGACCCCTATCATCTTCATATAGTTTGTTTTATTTTTTTCTTGCACTTTAGCTATGTTGGAATATTCAGGGCCTGATGTGATAGGATACCTGGGGTCTGGTGGAGACATGTTGTCCCAGATGTTATTGATCATGTTCTTATTCTGGCTCTGAGCATCTGGCTTTGGGATGATTATAGGGCAAAGTGCTGATTTCTGGGTTTGCCTTTAATTTTTATGGACTGTTGGTGTAATGGAATCAGTGTTGTGGTGTCTGTAGGCCAGAACATCTTCATTCCATTTCCTTGGCATGTGGACCCCTGCTGAATAGCAAAAATATAGAAACAACTTATTTCATCAATTTTTTTTGAGACAGAGTTTCTCTGTATTGTTTTGGGGCCTGTCCTGGAACTTGTTCTGTAGATCAGGCTGGCCTCTAACTCACAGAGATCTGCCTGCCTCTACCTGGGATTAAAGGTGTGTGACACCAATGCCCGGCCATCAAAAATTATTTTTTTAAAAAAGTCATCAAGGAAAATAATAGGGTAACAGGAAGAAATTGTCATTCTAAGAAATATGATCTTAGAAACAGTATTTCTTCACTACATTCTATTTGTTAGAAGCAAGTCACATGTTATGTCAACTGTTATGGGAGCCAATGGCAAAATAAATAAGTCTTTTGTGGTGGACATTTTTGGAAACCATGTTGGAACTTATCTGCTATGCTGTCAAACTGTTAATGAAAGGTATTGTAATATTTGAGAATGGCATCAATGAAGCATGGGAGTCCCAATTTCTCTTCATCTTATTAACATTTATTCTAACATGTCTTTTTAAAATTATAACAATTCTGGTAGGTATAAAGACATTTCTTATTTTAATTTCAATTTCTTTAATTAATAATAATGTTGGCCACCTTTTTTTTTGCTTATTAGGCATTAGCATATTTTGATGACATAACTATTCATGTTGTCACCAAATTTTTAATGGACTTGCATGCTAAGATTTGCTTATGAATTCTAGATATAAGTTTTTTTATTAAATGTGTTTTGCAAGTAATGTTTTCTTTGGTATGGATTTTCATAGTTCCTGAATATATTTAAGTGCAAAAGATTAGATTTTGATGAAATTCATTTATCAATGTTTCTTAATGTGAATCATGCTTTGGGGTTTTATCTAAGAACCCTTTGCTCAATAGTCTCAAAATGTTTCCTAATATTCTTAAATGTTTTAGTTTTGTTTTGTTTGAGACAGGGTTTCTCTGTACCTTTGGAGCCTGTCCTGCAACTAGCTCTGTAGACCAGGCTAGCCTCAAAACTCATAGAGATCCACATTTCTCTGCCACCTGAGTGCTGATATTAAAGGCATGTGCCACAACTGCTCAGCTGTTCTTAAATATTTTATACATATTGAAATAATAGTTCATCTTATGTTTCAGTATGTCTCATTTTGTGTTATTTTTTGGATGGGTCAATGTAAATGTCTCAATTTCTTCATGGTATTAATGGTTTATGTTCTTTGTAAGAATTTTTTAACTCATCAAAGATTTTCTTTATTTTTTTGAGAGTTTTGATCTCTAATTGTTTTTCTTATTCATTTGTTATTTATTATGCTTGGCCCCTAGTCACTACTATTTATTGTTCTTGCTTTTTTTTTTTTTTAGTTTCTTATGGTGTATCTTAGATTAGTGGCCTAATATTATTCTCTTTTTCTAATACAGGGATTTAAGGCTATGAACCCCTATGTGCTCCTTTACTTTCATCTTACAAATTACTATCTGTTATATTTTCACATTAATTTAAAAATATTTCCTAACAGTATCTGTGATTTCCTTGACATAAATAATATGATTCCACCTAGTTATACATTACTTAGACTTATCTTATTTAATTTAAATATTTATCCAACTTATTACTTTTACTTATTTTATTCAATTCTTTTGTGGTTGGAGAATACATTTCAAAACAGTTGATTAAGTTTTAAGTGTATGTTTTATTTTGGAGAAAATGTCATTTTCATTTAAGAAGAATGTATGCTTTGTCTTCATCGTGAAGCATAGTCTATAGATTTTGTTTTATAGTATTTACTGAATTCTTTTATTATTTTCTTCCTTGTATTATATTAATAATTGAACATCAAGTATTAACAAAGAAAACTATTGTTAGAAATTATCTGTTTTTCACCTGTTCATCATGTCAGTTTGTATTCTAGTGTTCTGTTCTGTTACATGTGGTAGTATTAATGTGTAACTTATTCTGACAAAATAGCCCCATGTCACTGTGAATATTATTGTTGTCTTTGGTTTTATTTGTTATGAATTAAGGAATATTACATTTGACATTCATATTTTTATGGTTATAATTTTTGTAACTTTTCTCATGCTTCTACTTTCAAACTGCTTGCCAAATTCCAACACCCACTCATGATAAAAAATACTTGATAAACTAGAAATAGAGTGAAACTTCCTCAAGCTGCTAGTGAATATCTACAAAAGCTCATAGCTAACATCACGATTTATGATGAAATGCTAGATGCTTCTCCCAAGATGCTTATTTTTTTCCACTTCTGTTCAAGACCATACTGAAAGATTCTAGTAGGGGCAAGAATAAAAGGCATTAAGCAGGGAAGAAAGAAGCATAATTATTGTATGGTTGATGTGATCATTTCTTCTCTTGAAACATGGTGTTATACTCTAGACTAGGCTAACTTTGAACTCACTATGTAGCCTAGGCTGTCTTTGAACATGTAGCAAGCCTCCTGTTGGAATTGCATGTGTGAGCTACCATGTCAAATGATGCTGTATCCTACATTGAAAGTATTAGTCTACAAGAAAGCTACTGGGACACACCTTAATAAAATCTAGCAAGTTTTCATGCTATCTATATTTTTATAGTAAACATGTAGTAATTTTGTTATTTTATGGCATTGAAGGAACATTACAAAAGGGAAGTTAAGAATGTAACTAACATTTAATTAGCAATAATGTAAAAATAGAGTAGAAATGAATACAATTAACAAGATGATTATAAAGTTCATACTCTTTTAAAATTATATGTTATTTAAATTAAAAACAATCTTATTTTGCATACCAATCCCAGTTCCCTCTCCCTCCCATCCTCTCATTCCCCTCACCATCCCCCATCCCACCCCTCATCTACACCTTCTCTACTAATGGATTTCAGGAGTTCCGCTCAGTGTTTAGTTGTTAATCTCTATTTCTACTTCCATCAGCTACTGCATGAAGGCTCTATGGTGGCATGTAAGTTGTCATCAATCTCATTATAGGGGAAAGGCATTTAAGGTAGCCTCTCCACTATTGCTTACATTCTTAGTTGGGGCCATCCGTGTGGATTCCGGGAGATTTCCTAGTGCCAGGTTTCTTGTTAAGCCCATAAAGCCTCCCTCTTGAGATATCTCCTTCCTTGCTCTCCTCTGTTCTTCCCCCAACTCTACCTTTCCTGATCCCTCATGTTCTCCTCCCCTTCCCATTCTCCCCTCCTTTTTCTCCTCCCTCTCTCCCCTTCCTCCCTGTTCCCAATTTACTCAGGAGATCTTGTCTCTTTCCCCTTCTTGGTGAGTCCATGTATGCAAATTCCTTAGCCATCAGAGAAATGCAAATCAAAACAATTCTGAGATGCTATCTCACACCTGTCAGAATGGCTAAAATCAAAAACACCAATCACAGTTTATGCTGGAGAGAATGTGGAGAAATGGGAACACTCCTCCATTGCTGGTGATAATGCAAACTTGTACAGTCACTTTGGAAATCAGTGTGGCAGTTTCTCAGGAAAATGGGAGTCAGTCTACCTCAAGATCCAGCAATTCTACTCTTAGGCATATATCCAAAGGATGCACATTCATACCACAAGGACATCTGTTCAACTATGTTCATTGCTGTGACAGCCAGAACCTGGAAGCAACCTAGATGCCCCTCAACCAAAGAATGGATAAAGATAATGTTGTACAATTACACATTGGAATATTATTCATCGTTAAAAAACAATGGAGTTTTGAAACTTGCAGTCAAATGGATGGAACTAGAAGAAACCATCCTGAGTCAGGTAACCCAGATACAGAAAAAAACCCTGATATATATTCTCTCATAAGAGGATATTAGACATAGAGCAATAGATAACCAGCCTACAATCCACAATCCCAGCGAAGCTAGGAAACAAGGAGGACCCTAAGAGAAAAATTCATACTAAAAAAATTTATAAAACACTGTCAAAGGGAATTCACAGTTAAATAATTGTGAAGAGTTCCAGGTTCATGGATTTGAAGTTGTTAGGGTTGAAATATTATTAAAATTTCAATAAAATTACCACAGAATGCTAGCTAAAATCATTTAGAAATTGATCAGCCGGTCAGACATTGTATGGAATTGCCAGAGATCCCAAATTTATTTTGAACAACAACAACAACAACAAAAAAGTTGGGATACTAATACTTCTTGTGTCAATACTAATACTTCTTGTGTTGTTATGAAACAACAACAGGAAGAGATTGTGATACCAGCACATGTAATCAAGTTTAGAGACCAAAAATAAATGAATAAACATTGAATAAATGACCAACATTGAAAATGTTGGTCAACATTTTCAATAAAGATTCTAAGACTTTAAAATGCTAGTTGTATTCACACAAAAATGACTTGGAGTAGCTAGATAGCTACATTAAAAAAATGTTGATACCTTACTTTAACCCATGGATAAAAATGGACTCAAATCATCAAATATCTAAACATGGTATTTAAAGCTATGCAACACTTTAAGGAAAATTTAGATGTGAACTTTTAACTATAGATTTGACAATTAACTCTTTCTTAGTAGTAATATTAAGTCCTTTTGGCTACATGTAGATTGAAGAGATATTTCATGCCTTTTGATTGTATTATTTTGAATTTGTGAATCATTTTTGGGAATAAAGTGTGTTCTTCAACTGGCAATTTAACCCATTTAAATATCTTGGAATTTTATGTCATTTTGGCAGAATCAGGTGGCAGTGGGTTTTTCAAGTTTCTTCTTATTTGTACACATGATGGTACAGATGTCTCTTCTAGTTTTACTCATAATCCCCCTACTGAAGAGGTCAGTTCTTACTACCACTCCGAGAAGAAGAATGAGTTCAACAGCAACAATACTGGAACAGACCAGATACAGAAATACACTTTAGATTGATCAAACTAACTACTTTTCCAATGACTATAGAAAAGAAAATGAAAAAAAAAACTATGAACATGAAAGTTACATAACATCAAAGCAGAAATAAAAGCAAAAAAAGTTATAGGGAAAAGGAAAAAGAAAGGACAATCTAGGTTAAATTAAGAGAGATACAAGCAGGAGATAAGGGAGAATATAAGAAAGCTGGAGAGAAAAGAGGACAAGATTAAACAAACACAAGCAAAACACACACACACACACACACACACACACACACACACACACACACAATAACCTTGATTGTACAGTACTGAAAAAAGGATATAGACAAAATTATTTAAGCATTATAAAAGGAATATAAATTAATATCTAGAATGTTGGTTTTCAAAATAAAATAGAAATAATAGAGTATAGTCAGTAGTAAAACACAAGGGACCAAACCCACAAATACACATACAAAACCACTGAAACAATCTATTGAAGCCATTTAGTTTCTTTCTTATTATCCTGCAGAGTCTAATGGGTTGTTAGCTGAAGGCTATTCCATTTTATGCTGTTTAAGCAAGTGTTGTATCTGGAGTAGTTGAGGATCATTCATTTCTCAGACATAAAAATCCCTGTAGGTCATTCTCTTTATGTATCAGGAGTTGTTTCTAGCCTACATTAGCTTGGCAACCTGTATTAGTTACTTTTGAATTGCCATGATAAAATGTCATGACCAAGGAAACTTACAGAATAAACGTTTAATGTTTAATTTGACTTATGGTTCAGAAGACTCAAGTCCATGATAACAGAGTAAAGAAACAGCTGGTAGCTAACATCTTGATCTCCAGCCACCAAGCAGAGCTCTGGAAATGACAGAAGTCATTGGAAAGCTTGAAGTCTGCACCCCATGGCACATTTCCTCCATCCAAAGCCACACCTCCTTATCCTTCCCAAATAATTTCATAAAGATGCAACAAATATTTAAATATTTGAGCCTGTAAGGGGCTATTATCACTCAAATTACCATGTAATCTAAGCCTCCACTCCTGGATATTTGTCCAAATAACCTGAAATTGAGGATGTACCTCACCTTTTCTCCTAGATATATTTAAGATTATTCTATCTATTGTCAATGGCATTACTGTTAACATCTAGACTGTGTCAGTGAACTTAAGTAAACTATTCAAGAAAAAGACAAACATAAAAGTGTTACTGTGTTTTTCCTTATGCGTAGTATACCTGTTTTCCATAGCCTTAGAGTAGAGTCATAATACAGAAATTTGCTTTGAATATGAACGAGTGCAGGAAATGGAAGAAACTTTTAGATTTCATCATTTCCTTTTCTAGTAGTATACTATTCTATAGAAACAGAAGGAAATTCAGTCTATAGATAAATTATCTACATTGTTTCTTACATCATTTCCTGGTCCAGTTTTATATCTATAACTAGAAGCAGCTCCAATACAATTTTTTTCATAACAAATTTCGCTCTGTTGGGTAAAATATCATGCCCTTACTAATCACCAAGCACATAATTAACTGTTTCTGTTAATTTTCTTCAATTATATTATGATAAAATTAGAAATTGGACCCTCAAGTTAGTGCTAAACATTTTAAATCATTAAATAATATAAATAAAACTTTCAGCTGGCCTAGAAGTTCTCTTTTACAGCACACACACACACACACACACACACACACACACACACACACACACACACACACAAATAAAAATCAGCCTCAATTTATAAACATTCACTTTTTACACATGTGAGGGTTGACTAGATGATCTCCTAGGTTAGGAGACTTGATTTTGCCTGCAGTGGTTCACATAAATGTACCATGTAGGATGACTGGTTGGTCTAGAATATTCTAATATTATAAAAGATAGATTATTGTCCAATCTAGGATGATTTAAACAATGGACTCTCATATATTTCATCATCTAGGAGACTAATTTGCCTTACATAAAGAGCACCTGATCATAGCTCTCAGCATGTGTAGAACTGTCACAGTCCCTTTAAAGTTTAAACGTCGGACTGACTGGTGAATTTGGGGATATTCAAGTACCCCAAGCCAGTCAGAAGGTAGCCAAGAGTCTAAAAATTCAAACATTATATCTACAAAGATCAATGAAAACTGTGGTATATGTAAGGTGTGGGGGGGTGATTTTGCTTGTACTATTCACAAATAAACATCACAAACAGAGATATAGTTATTACATCTACCTTGTTAATACAACCCCCCTTTTTCTTTTGTTGGCCAGATCTAGTCAAGTAAGTAACCTTCAAATATTTGCCATCTAGTTTCTTATATTACCAAAATTTTTATTTTTAATGAGTTGGACTGAGTCAAATTTTCCTAAAGCATGCTGCAGATACTTTGGAAGAAACTTATTTCCATGATAATAAGCCAAAGATTCCAAAATTAATTATTTCCAGGAACTTTCTCCAAAATTCATATCAGTATTAATTTGTAATATGTCTGCATTGATGTTTCTTGAAAGAGAGTCAAGTGTGCTTTCCCCCCCTTTTGTATTTCTCCATTGTGTTTGAGGTATGAACCAGCTGGACTGCCTCATTTTGGAAACTGGCAGTCTGGATAAATTCCTAGCAAAAACAGAAACATAAAGTAGAGGAATTCAACCCATATTTTGTCCTGAACAGAGACTCCTAGAAAGCCCTGATCTTTCAGTTATTTATTCTTCCTTTGGCTCTGGACTATCACCAGGGAAATGGCTCAGTGTTAGGATTACACTTTTTATTTCAAAAAAAATTTTTTACATCTACCTTTTGGATAGTTCATTAAAATACTCACTGAACTAGGGGTACCAGTTGATAAACAAGATACACTGGTCTGAAATGATCCAAATAACTTCCAGTACTCTTGGAATTGTAGGTAAGATTTCTGGAGAGTTGGGATGCATAGATTCTTTAAAGAATGTTGGAAAATCTTTTACATTGTTGCTATTATCATTTGTTTCTACTCTGCATAAGATTAATGGCATTTAAATTTTATGATCTTCTGCTGTCCTACAAGGAGACTTTGACAATTTAAAGAAATGTATATACCTGAGTGTCCAAAACAAAGAATTTCTTGAAATTGGTTCCCATTTTTGTAAAATAATAGCAATTTCAGTACATGTTAGTCAAATTTTAATGGATGAATTTAGCCTCCATCCAACTTAATATTACCCAAAGTTCCTCAAAATCTTTTGTCTAAAGCCTCAATTTGCCAACACCTCCTCACTCATTAGCAATTCAATATTTCCTATTTGTGCTTCCTAAGTAGATTCTATAGTTTTTTTTACCCTTCAAACAAACAATGGCTTATAACTAAAAATATCCTCAAAATGTATCAAGCAGCCTATTTTATGTCTTTTCTTTAAAGCAGAGGGAAAAGTGGTAATTATTATTGATGTGAGGGAAGATAATTTTTTTCTCTATAAATTATACAACATAAAATTAAGCTTAAAAGTTCTCAGTTCCAAAACCAAAGTTTGTAATTATTAACAATATACAAAGAATACATTTAGATATTTTTGAAAAGCATTTGTCTAGAGAAAATTTGGAAGCTAAGAAAGAAAAGAGTGCAGGAAAGAGAAAAACGTATCTGCTAACACAGACACTTCCAGTGTCAGAAGCAGCCCTCTCATTATCTGTATAGGATCTTTCAACTCTTCCAAATGATATTTGTTCACTCCTCTTCATTTTTCACCTTGCAGGGGCATATTGGAGTGTATTTCACATCCAATTGGTAAACAGAAAAAAGGTTAGATGTTCCAAGGTAAATACCATAATGATATAAAATATTAAAAAAAAATTAAATAGGGACCGGGCGATGGTGGGGGCATGCCTTTAATCCCAGCACTCGGGAGGCAGAGGCAGGTGGATCTATGTGAGTTCGAGACCAGCCTAGTCTACAAGAGCTAGTTCCTGGATGGCCTCCAAAGCCATCCTTTCGAGAAGCCCTGTCTCGAAAAACCAAAAAAAAAAAAAAAAAAAAAAAAAAAGTTTAAATAGGCAGTTCTGTCGTGATATTTGATATGACAGTAATATATACCTTATTGTACCAGATTTTAGCTTGATATAGCCTAGGGCTTGACTTTTCATCCAACTTATATAATCCAAATTACAAAGAAATCTAATAATAATCTCTATTAAGATATATGTATGACAATGAGGAAAGAAAAAATATTTTACTCCAAAGCACTGAAATAAATAGGAAAAGCTTAAATGACTATATCTTTAAAAGGTACATTAGCAATATGTACCTATTTTCTTATTAGAGACTCTAGATTTATGTAAATGATTTATCATCTCCCAAATGAATAAGGGTTGCTGCCATTCAATTTTTTCACCTACAAGAAGTTGGTTTCCTTTTGTTGCTGTTCCTTTACCTCTGTATTGATTTACTTCTTAAATTACTCAGGCAGTAACACAAGTAAAGTGATATAAAGATAATGAAAAGAAGGATTAACCTCAAAGCTGCTTTAGCAAGAGGGGACAAATCCTCAAAATAGCTAGACCATTATGTGTAGCATAATAGTTTAGAGTGGTGTCAGAGAAGGAGGGTGGAGTTGTTGGTCAGAGTGCGTATCAGGATTGAGGGAAAGAGGCTTCCATGGGCACGTGCAAAATAAATATTTTGATAAAGATTACTTGTAGCACAAGTTCTAATAGGTTGTAATAATAAAAATCTGGAGTTAGATATCAGGGTAAATGCTGGAAGGTCAGAGAAGTAAGAGCCAGCCACAACAGAGACCTCTTAACCTCTACTGAATCCTCAGATCAAAGGGTCAATCCTCAGACTGAATGCCTGAGCTCCTGTATCCTCTGGCCTTATATTCCTCTCTCTGCCCAGGCATATCACCCCTGTCTCCACCTCCCTAGTGGGGATAAAGGCATGTGATCCCAAGTGCTGGGATTAAATGTGTGAGCTTGGTTTCTCTTTGAGACTGGATCAATCTAGTATAGCCCATGGCAGCTTTGAACTCACAGAGACCAGTCTGCCTCTGCCTTCCAAGTGCTGGGATTAAAGGTGTGCGCCACTACTGCCTGGCCTCTATGTCTAACTAGTGGTTTAGCTCTGCATTCTGATCTTCAGGATAAGTTTATCTGTTAGATCACAAACAAAATATCACCACAATTACTTTCTAAAATTACCATATGAAACACAAGAATCCACTGTGGTATTTTCATACATTTATGTCACTTTACTTTGTTCTTATTTGTCCCTGTAGTTTATTTCCCTCCTTCATCTGCCCTTCCTCTCTGTGACTGATGCTCTTCCTTTATCCAAATAGTCCTTCTGCTTTTGTGTCACATGTCTCCCAGTCCTCTTGACTTCTTTAAGGTCTTTTCCTACTCTCATAGTTCCCTTTCTATTCTCACAACCTATCATGAATGCTCATATACATATACACATGCATATACATACTCACATATATCTAATATACATATACATATACATATATATGCATATATAAATCTAAGCCTAGAATTAATGTGTGAGAGAGACCAAACAGCATTTGTCTTCCAGGGTCTGGCTTCTTTTGGCTGAGTTTAATGATCTCCAATTACAGTGTTTTCCTGAAAATGTCATTGTTTCATTCTGTGTTGACAGATATCTAGGCCATTTCTATATCCTAGTTACCAAAACTAGTGTAGCAGCTTACATGGATGTATAAGTAAGTCTGTGGTATGCTGACTTAGAATACCCATGGCATGATAACCTTATGGTTGCACTAGTGGCACACATACCTCAGTGCTGACCAAAGGTTCTCTAATTGGGCCTAAGAGAAAAACCTTGCCTGTTACTAGAATCCTAGCTAACTACAGAGTGCTGGTGATGTCATGGGTATGAGAGGAGAACCTATAACCACTACTTCACTAAACCAGCTTCCTTCTAAAGACAATCTAAACATTTTTCCTTATACCCACAGATAAGTACAGTCTTCATTTCACATCCAAGAAACTTCTTTTTGTAAGAGACACTACTATGGAAAACCAAAACCAATCAAAATATAGAATTGCGGGGCTTAGTCCCAGTTGATACATCTGCAAAATACT